>NW_024070210.1:15170684-15289621 GCF_014754425.2 Oryx dammah | reverse complement strand
CACACACACACACACATTCTGACCCAGCTCTGTGCTCTAATCTACACCGTATCACTGTGTCTGGCATCTGCCTCCTATCACATGTAAAATAGATCACAAAGACCTTTTTTTCACCCCATCGGCAGAAACTTGCTGCCTTTTAGTTGGCAGCCATTGCTAGCGGACATCTAGGCTGTGTACCACACCCTCCAGGAGTCACAAAGGCAGGGCTAGGCGGCCTCCAAGGTCCTCTCCTGCCCTGCTCTGTGTTTCAGCCAGAGGAAACAAGGACCAGTGATGGGAAGGGCCCTGCCCAAGGGCTCAAGACCAAGTCTTGACTGAGCAGCGCTCCTGCCCCAGGCTAGCCCCAGCCTTGGGATGACTTCCTGAGCACTGTTTTAGAGGGGCTTGTAGAGACTGGGTGGCCGACCGCTGGTCTGAGATGGAGGGGCAGAGAGGCCTGTGAGCAGTCCCTGACCCCTTGAGTCTACACACCTACCTCTCAGCAGTCCTTGAGCTCCATCAACCTTACTCCTGGGTTTGGGGGCACTCTGCTCTCTGGCCTCCTCACCCTACACCCCCTACTTCATAGCTGGCATCTCCTCCTTCCCTTCCGTTGTCTTCCCCCTGGGGTGCCAAACAGCCCGTGCTTCTCCCCACGTGGCCAAAGTTAGGAATGGGAGCAGGAAATCTACCCCAAGGACCCTCCTCACTCTTCATCCGTCCCAACACATGTGCCAGCCTGGGCTGGGCATGGGGATACAATAGTCAACAAGACAGATGGAAATCCTTTTTCTTGGGGATCTTAACATTCGTGTGTGTTGAGGGAGGCAGATAAAAACAAAATAGAACCAAACCTAAGATAATAAATGCATTTAGTATATTACATAGGTAAGTTCTTGGAGAAATAGGAAAGCAAGGGACCCCAAGAGGCCTAGCTATGGCTGAGTAGAGACCTGAGGAGGTAAAGGAGGGAGCCCTGCAAAAGTCCAGAGGAGAGTGTTCAGACACAGGGCACACACAGCAAGTGCAAAGGTCCTGAGGTAGAAACGGGCCCAATGTGTTCAAGGTACAGCAAGGAGGCTGGTAGCTGCTGTGGAGCAAATGAGAAGTGTAGGAGATGCCGTGAGAGAGTGAACCTCCGAGGATGGATGGACACCCTCTGATGCTGTTGACTGACAGTGTCCCTGAGAGACAGGAATCAGTTGCAGGGGCGCTGAGGCTGCCCGTCGAGTGAGTGGGACTGAGGCTGCCCATCCAGTGGATGGAGGTGGAGGACTTTCACCACAGAGTCAGTCTCCCTGAGCTGCCCCCCTTAGTCAGAGGCTCAAGATATACAAGAGGGTTTGTGAAAACCCCTGGCAGGTAGAAAAAGGACACCGTCTTTCTGAAAGACCTTCCGAAAGTCTTGGAAAGTTTCCGTCTTTCCAGCCCCTGCCTCTTGACCAGCAGAGTTCCTAGAAGAAGACTGGTTTATTACACCCCTGGTCCTCCTCTCACCTTCCGTGGCACTGTGGGTGGAATGCAGAGAACTTTCTAGGGGATGGGGAGTACGCTGTGGTAGAGGCAGGTGCTTGCTTTATCATCTGTCTGAAGCTCCATCACCTGGACTTCTTGACACCAGAAACGATCTTTCCCTTCACTCCAGAAAAGGAATGCTCAAAGCTCTTGTTCTCACAGCCGCACTAGGAATGAGGCTTCAGTCAGCCACCGACTTTTTCTAGGAACATATGAGCTCCTGGTCATTGTTTTGAGGGGACTGTCCCCAGGGGGACACTCAGTGAACACAACCTCATTATTTACCAGCCCGGCCGGCGTCTCCTACCCGCCGGGAGGTAGGAGTCCCTGATGTGATTCAGGGTCCCATGGGGACACCAGCCATAGGGCTACGGGCTGTTTTGCCCAGTGGAGCCCGAGGCTTCTGCTTTCTGTGTTTCTGTTGCCTCCCCCTTCCTGCCTCCAGCCGCCTCCTCTCTCTCTTTCTCTCTCTCTCTCTCTCTCTCTCTCTCTCTCTCTCTCTCAGATTTAAGGGCAAGTTTTATTCCCGAGCTGCCTGAGGGCTCCTCTTTCTGATTGTATTAAAGTCTCCGTAATTCTCCCCTCATTAATGATTGGCATATTTTTACCTCTCACTAAAGGAGCTTCAAGGCGACTGGGGGAGGGGGGGGTCTACTCTCCGAATGAAACGATTTCATCCTGCTCCAGAAATGCATTAAAAAGGGTTTGTCAGGATCTTATCACCAGTTAGAGAAAGCTAATCAAATTATTCCTATTTGTTAGCTGGTATAGCACTGTCTCATCCCATTGAGCCGAGGCCTGGGGTGGGCAGGGACAGAGCACCCTGACTGCTGGAGGAGGACGGTGCTGGTTGCCCGGCCCACAGCCCAGCCCCTGTGCCCCTAGCTGGCACCTTAGGATCAGTCCGGCCCTGCAGAAGAGCCGGGGTGAGCTATTGGGACACCTAACCCTAGTCGTCTATTACTCAGCAGTGATGGCCCCTCGCAGGTACCTGCGTGTTCTCATAGACAGAGGGCGCATCTCAGCCCCACACTGTCTATTCTTGGCAGAGCTGAGAAGGAAATTGCAGTCTATTGCATGTAACATATGCATTCTCCCCTACTTTGGGAGAGATGAGTACAGAATATTTTGTTTCCCTTTGGCCAGTAGGTTTTCTTTAAAAACAGAAAATAATATTTTTAAGAAAAGAATACAGAAAATACTATGTATCTACCACCCCAAACTGACAACTGAGAACTGTGTTGTTATTTATGGTTTCTGTTTAATAACAGAATTCACAAGTAAATCAGAGACTCCTTTGTGCCCAACCCCCAGCTCCATTATTTCCCTCCCTTGCCAGTGACAAGTATCATGAATTTATTATCCATTCTTCTAGGCCAATGGCACCCCACTCCAGTACTCTTGCCTGGAAAATCCCATGGACGGAGGAGCCTGGTGGGCTGCAGTCCATGGATTCGCTGGGAGTTGGACACGACTGAGCGACTTCACTTTCACTTTTCACTTTCATGCATTGGAGAAGGCAATGGCAACCCACTCCAGTGTTCTTGCCTGGAGAATCCCTGGGACGGGGGAGGCTGGTGGGCTGCCATCTATGGGGTCGCACAGAGTCAGACACGACTGAAGCGACTTAGCGGCATTAGCAGCAGGCCCTTAAAAATTCTTTAAAATAACATATGTGTATCCAAGGACAGTACAGTGCACTGGGTGCAATCGCTTATTTCCTCTCCATAGCTTCATGGGTGTCCGTCAGCATAGATTCTGGCATCACCCTGGGTGAGACACCTACCTTCCCTGTGCCTCAGTTTCCCCACCTCTAAATTGGGAATAATAACAGCAGCAACCTGATAAGATGTGTGGTGAGGAGGAAGTGAGATGTAACAAGTGCACTTAGCACGTGCCTGGCAAGGGTGAGTGCCAACAGATGAAAGACATTGTCACTGACATACTCTCTCTTGCACTGCGCTTGCACTGTCGAGGGGCCTGTGTAGCTTCTGGGCTCCACCCCTGGTGTTCACGCCCACCCAGCTAGAGGCTGCTGAAGGATGTGCGGTGTCCAGCTGCGTGGACATGAGTGTGCTTTGCAAGGAATCCTAGAAACTATGATTCGCTGTGCAGACAAAGCGGGCTGTGGGAGGAGAGGATTGGGTCAGGTATCCCCGGAGCAAACCTAAGCCCCAGTGGAAGAACAGCTTCCAGCCCAACCAGCCTGAGGCAACAGGGACTCTTCCAGCTGCTTGGCTGCCTCCACGGCCCCAGAAAGGGTTCAAAAGGCTGAGCCGAACGCCCCAGCCCCACCACGTCGCACAAAAGGATGTATTGATTGGTTTGTAGGAGCATTTCCTGGGGTCCTTTATATCTCTCTCCCTCGCCACCATAATGAAGAGGCTGCATGCACAGAGGAGGGGAGAGGCCAGCACACATCCCATCCAGGTGGGATTTCTTCATCTTATCAATCAGGACTTTAATTAGACACGTCCGAGAGGGCAGCTCCATCTTGGGGCAGGCGGCAATCTTTATCAAGCGTGCCTCATCTCTAATTACCGTGTACTGACAGATAACAACTGGGGGGTAGGCTGGGGAGACCAGGAGGCAAGGAAAGGACAGCAGGGTCTGGCGAGTGGCCGTCCCCCCCAAGGAGAGCATCCTTCCCAAACGACCTGGGAGGAACGGCTCTGGCTCTGCTACCCAGGGGCGAGGGGGGGAACGTAGCCTCAGATAACAGCCCTCGGAATGATTGCAGGCTGGGCCAGGAGATGGACAGACGTCAGTGTCCCCATCTCCACCCTCTGAGCTCCTGATGCACGCTTCTTCTTTCCTTTAACTCTGAATTTCATTTTTTTTTTTGCTCAGTGTTTTTAATAACATAGTAGAAAGAGCAAGGGAATTCTTCTTGGTTTGAAGGCTATGGCTTCTTGGTTCCATGTCAGTCAGTCCCTATGACCTTAGACAAGAAGCCTGACCTCGCTGGGCTCACGTGACCTTCACTGCAAAATGGGGAGAGTCAGGCCCACTCGTGGGATTGCTGTGGCCGTGCACTGAATGCGTGTGCGCGTGTGCATGCTTCCCTCCTTACCTGTCTTCCTGCCCCTCCCATCCATCTGGTGAGCAGCTTTTATTAGGGACTGGGGACAGCTGATATAATCAAAGGCCAAAGATGAAGCCGCCTGCCCTTCTGGGGTGAGTCTTCTGCTTAGCAGTGTTGAAAATTATCAGGGATGATGGACCTGGGGCTGGAAAATGAGGGGTAGGGCAGCGGGCTGGTGGCTCCTGCCTTGGGTGAGGTCTGCTGGCTCAGAGGTGACAGATCACACGGGCAGTGGCACGGACCTGAGTGGGGATGCTTGCGCGCTCATGAGTGTGTTGAATGGTTTATTCTCTCTGAGCCTCAGTTTCCTCACGAGAATGGGTGTAATCACTGCTCTGTCTAGAGGCTGGAGAGGCAGCACGTGAAGAACCCAGATTCAGCCCAGCCCCGCACCCAGGGAGCTGCTGATTGGGTTAATCGAGATTGACTGTGATTGCCGACTGTGATTGCTTCTAGTCCACGCGTGCCCGGCACCTTCTGAGACCTGGCGTTTCTCAGAAGAGTAGCCTGCATGGCGCTCGCCTGTCTAGACAACATCCCAGGTCCTCATTCACTGGTTCTCAGGCTGGGGGCTGAGGCTGGCCCCTTCCCCACATATCACACTGCAGCCTCCTTCACAGATACCTCAGGTTCACATCCCTTGGCCCAGGCCCCCGATAACCAGTTCCTGAGATCACTCTCTGTGGCCTCCTGTCCCCCCAGGCTTCCCAGCTCTTCTGACACCACTGGAAACTTGTTTCTGGGCCCCTCGGTCAGGATTGAGAGACAGACTTGGCTTAAAAGCTTTCAAGTGCTTCCATCCTGCAGGGTCCCAGGAAGGAATGGGTTCGGGGTTCTGGAGTAGAGTGGAGAACAGAGGTTCTGTGCTAGCTCTTTACAAGGCATTTAACTGATCAAAATTGCCTTTCTCGACAGAGATCTTAAACCCTGCTCAGAGAGGTGAATAAACTCACCCGCTGTCTCTCAGAGCCAACATCTGAACCTACCTCTAGTGGTCAAGTTATCTCCTTTAAACCATTCAGACAAGCAAGTGGCGAACATTCAAAACTCAGAGACTGGGCACCACAGACTTGGGGAGAGTCTGGGAATGTCCTTAGATGATAGGTCTTGGGCTATTATTTTAACAAACCCAGACTGGCCTTTCTCTGAAGGGACAGCCCCTGATCTGTTGGAGAATGGCATAGGAGGTGGTGCTCTGGGAGGCAGAGCTCATGGTCCCTGAGGACGCCTCCTGAGGCCATTGACCCTGGCCGTGGGCTGATTGGGACCCCAGAGTGGAGTTCCAGAATGCCAGGATGGTTGGGACACAGAAGGACAGGTGGTAGAGGAGGCCATGAAGGTGTACAGTGGGGTAAGCCTAAGCCTCACCTTAGACATATCAGGGTGTTTGTGTGGAGGAGGAGCTAACACACGGACCCACCAGAGAAGAGAGAAGAGCTTGCTGGGCGGCAGAATGAGTGTTCATGAGAAGGAGTGAGCCATGAGCCAGGACACCATCCCAAGTGGGTGTGAGCCACCTTCTCCCCTCTGCCTTTCCAGATCACACACCTTTCAGAAGAGGTGGCATCCTAGCAGGAAAGAAGGAACATCATGAGCAAGATTGGGGATCAGGGGAAATTTGGCGAGAGCCCTAGGCAGGCCTGCGGGAGAAGCCCACTGAGCTCCCGGCCTTTCCAAGATCAGGAAAACACTGCCGATCACTAAAGGCATCCCTTCACCCGACACACAGCCCCTGACACGTAGCGCTACCTGCGTAAATTCCCCTGTCACTGGCCACCCTGAGAGGGAAGTGACAGGATCATCCCCTTTCATCCAGATGGGGAAACAAACGCCTAGGAGCATGGGCTATGGGACCGTAGAGTCCTGGTTTGAATTCAGTCCACGTGAGCTTCTATTTTCTCATCTGTAAAATGGCAAGAGTAACATCCATGCCACAGAGCTGTTAGTTACATGTTAGAAAACACATTACTTAGCATGTTTTCTGGCACAGAGTAAGAACTTGATAAATAGTAACTGCTTGGATTCTTCATTCATTCGCTCATTCACCCATCAAGAAAATACTTGCCAAGCACCTACTCCATGCCAGGCATGGTGCCAGGTCCTGGGATTGCAGCAGCAAACTTGACAGCCAAGTTCCTATACTTGAGGCACTTATGTTCTAGTGGGGAGATGGGAAAGTGACCGAGTAGGCAGAGTGAGATCCCTGCAAAGTGGAATAAACAGCAACAAAGGAATCTAACAGGGTGGTGGGAGACAGGGGCTGGGGAGACAGAGGGGTCATCTAGACAGGGTGGGCAAGGAAGGCGGTTTAGGACTTTTTGACATCTGCACAAAGTGTGAGAATGACCCAGGGGTGCCAAGAGCAGCCCAGGTAGAGGGACAGCCTGTGCAAAGGCCTGGGGTCCTGAGAAGGTTGAGGACAGAAGCAGGTGGAAGGCAGTGAGGAGGAGTGTGGTCCAAGAAGAAACTGGACAGACGGATCCACAGGGCCTTGTAGGTCATGGTGAGGAGCTGGTGGTTTTTTCTGAACTTGGTGTGACCTCTTGGAGTGGTTTAAAGAACAGGTGAGATGGTGTGATGTAGTGCTTCCGAGCATGGAGTCTGAAGCCAGGCTGTCAGGATCCCAGTCTTGTGTAACCAGCCCCTCCCCAAACATAGTGTTTTGAAACAGCAAAAATCATTCATCTTGCTCACAAATCTGAAACATGGGTTTAAGGCTTGGGGAGAATGGTTTATGGGTGCTCTGCAAACATCAAACTGGGGTTGAGCTGGAGTGGATGGTTCCCCTACGTATCTAGCAAGTGGTGTTGGCTGGTGGCTGGACTGGCAGCTGGCAGCCTCAGGTCCTCCCCACCTGAGTCTCTGCTGCTTGGGCATCCTCACAGCATGGCACTTGGGTTCCAAGAGCGAATATTCCAAGCCGATGGCTGCTTCTGATCTGGCTTTAGAAATCACATGTCATCACTTCTGCCTCATTCTGTTGACTAAGCTAGCCACTGCTGCTGCTTAGCTGCTGTCCGACTCTCTGCGACCCCATGGACTATAGCCCAGCAGGCTCCTCTGTCCATAGGGATTCTCCAGACAAGAATACTGGAGTGGGTTGCCATTCCCTTCTCCAGGAGATCTTCCTGACCCTGGGGCCAGTCCAGATTCAAGGGGACAGGAATTAGGCTCCATTTCATAATAGGAGGAATAATAAAGAATTTGTAACCATGTACCAGGGAGTTTGGGGAGGTAGGTTCGGTCAGAGATAGATCAGGCAAAGCCTTGTCAGTCACTGTAAGCAGTTTTTATCTTATTCTAAGTGTGGTGTGAAGTCACACTGGGTGATTTTAAATGGGGCAATGATAACTGTGGTGGATGGTAGCCTGGATTCTGGAATTAGGCTTCCTGGATTTCAGTGCCTGAACTTACTAGCTGTGTCACTTTGGGTGTTTCATAACCTCTCTGGGCTCAGTTTCCTCATCTGTAAAATGGGATAAGTAATTGTAGTTGTGAGGATGAAATCAACGTAACTCTTGCCTGTATAGGATGGGAGCAGTGCCTGGCACATAGGATGTGCGCAAAGCCTGCCCTGTTACTATCAGATCTATGCTATTGAACACTTGCTCTGGCTGCCGTGTAGGGAAGGCCTTGCAGGACAACTTGAGAAGAATCAGAGAGATCCAATTAAATGGTGGAGCCAGGACTTGAATTTAGACCTTTCGGGTGCTCCGGACACATTTGTCTGCTTGGGTACTTGCTGTGTGCAGGATCCTGCCTATGCTCATTTCCCGAGGCTGCTGTCACAAAGTACCACAGACTGGGTGACTTCAAGCCACGGACATTTATTCTCTTGCAATTCTGGAGGCTGGAAGTCCCACATCAAGGTGTCTGGCAGGGCTGTGCCCATTCTGCGGACTCTGGGGAAGGGTCTGTTCTGTGCCTCTCTCCTAGCTTCTGGTAGCAACCAGAATCCTTGGCATTCCTCGGCTTCTGGATGCATCGCCACATCTCTGCCTCTGTCTGATGTGGCCTTCTCTGTGTGTCTGTTTCCGCGTCCAGATTTCCCTCTTATAAGGATGTTAGTGAAAGTGAAAGTAGCTCATTCGTGTCCGACCCTTTGCGATCCCTATGGAATTCTCCAGGCCAGAATACTGGAGTGGGTAGCCTTTCCCTTCTCCAGAGGATCTTCCCAACCCAGGGATTGAACTCAGGTCTCCCGCATTGCAGGATTCTTTACCAGCTGAGCTACATATATAAGGATGTTGCTGCTGCTGCTGCCAAGTCGCCTCAGCCATGTCCGACTCTGTGCGACCCCACAGACAGCCGCCCACCAGGCTCCCCCATCCCTGGGATTCTCTAGGCAAGAATACTGGAGTGGGTTGCCATTTCCTTCTCCAATCCATGAAAGTGAAAAGTCAAAGTGAAGTCTCTCAGTCGTGTCCGACTCTTCGCGACCCCATGGACTGCAGCCTACCAGGCTCCTCCGTCCATGGGATTTTCCAGGATGTTAGGGCCGCCCTAATCCAGCACGACCTTACCTTAACTTGATGACATCTGCAGAGATGCTTTTTCTAAATAAGGTCACGTGCACTCGTGGACGTCCATTGGATGCAGTACATTGTCAGGGCCGTTATCGGGGTGAAAGGGTAAGAAGAGCTACAGGTTCTGCCCTAAAGGTGAAGGAGAGCTGCTACATAGAAAACTCTCACACCTGGCAGGGAGCTGCTATGTGCCCTCAGGGGAGAGTTAACACCCCCAACCTGCTGAGCCCCTAGAACCCAGCCTTCTCTCAGTGCTTTAAAGGCCAGACCTTGAAATGACTCCACCCAGCCAGGGCAACACGCTGGGCTTCCTGGGTTCTAAACCAGGAGGCAGAGAGGATAGGAGCTTTTTTGTCTGCCTGGGGGACTCTTCTGGGGCGAGGCCTCAGGATACCAGGGCACTAGGTACTCAGCGAGCCGGCTGGGAACGTCACCCCCAGACCACCCCTTCCCGTGTCCCGGGCAACCGTCTCTGCCGCTTCTGGCGGGCTGGGGTCCACATGGCCAGATCCTAGGGGCATCAGACCAGCCGTTCCTACGGGCTGTCCCCCCACCAGGCTGAGCCAGGCCCCGCACGGTCTGAGGAGTGCGCCCGGGATCAACCAGGATCCCGTAATTGGACTGTTGTTCTTTCATTTTGCCACGTCGTAGCGTGCGGATTATAGACACCACATGCTATAGATTTCCTGTCAGACCTCATGAATCAAGCCCCACTGTCTTATTTACTGTTGGCCGGCGGCTGTGAATAACGTCGCCCCCAACACATACGCTCACAGGCACGCGCTGGTGCAAACACTGCCCGCAGCACCCCTGTTCTGGGTCTCCAGGTGCCACTGCCGGGGAGACAGCAGGGAGGGAGCCTCCCCTTCCCGTCTCCTCCACGCCCCCGGCCCCCGCCCCTTGGAACAAGCTAGAGGACTGGCTGCCTGGGCAGCAGCCTCGCTCCGCAAGGAGATGGTTTCATTTAGACTATGTTTTTTTTTTTTTCCTCATCCAACTGGGGGTAATTCTCCGTGGGTTTAAGGAGGAGTCCAGCCTCCAGACTAGCCTGTCAGTCTACGCTGTGCATGCAGGTGGTGAGAAGGATTAATATTGGGCACAGGCCCTGGGGCCAGAGAGATGGGGCTTAAATCCCAGCGAGGTCTCTCACTACCTGTTCCCTGAGTCCTGTTTCCTCATCTGTAAAGTGAAGTAATAATAGCATCCATTCATGAATGTGTGCGTATGAGAGATAGAGGAAGAAAGATAGTGAGAATGTCAAAGTCACTCAGTCATGTCTGACTTTTTGCAACCCCATGGACATTAGCCCTCCAGGCTCCTCTGTCCATGGAATTCTCCAGGCCAGAATACTGGAGTGGGTAGCCTATCCCTTCTCCAGGGGATCTTCCTGACCCAGGAATAGAACCGGGGTCTCCTGCATTGCAGGCGGATTCTTTACCAACTGAGCTACCAGGGAAAATAAGGAGAAGGATAATTAAGAATTCAGGTGAAGCCCTCAGCACAGGCTACATACTATTAGCTATTCTTATGGATGCTTAATGCTACTGCAGGCAAAGCACAGGTACTGAGCTAACTCACCAATCTGCCCAGCAACTCTTCCAGGCAGATGTGACTCCATTTTGCATATCAAGAACTCCAGGCTCAGAGAGGCTAGGTAATTTTTTCGAAGCTGCACAGCTATTAAGTGATGGAGCCAGGCAGGACAAAAAGCCAGCCCCGACAGGCCCCAAGGTCCAGGGCATCTCTGTTAGGCCAACTTCGAGGTCAAGGACTCCAAGCAAACAGTTCAGAAGGAGCCTTTCTCCCCCACCGAGTCGCCACCCAGTCAATGGCCAAAGCAGTGGCCCCCTCCTCCTTTCTTCCTCTCTCCTGCCCGTGCAGGGTCTGTTCAGAGGGACATTTCTCCTCCTGTGGAGCTTAAACCCTGGTCTTGTTGCTCAGGGCTAGTGAGAGGTTAGGGGTGGAGCGGATTCGATTTTTGCCCTTTTGTGCAGAGTGTCTCTTTGACTTACAGCATGCCCGGCAGACGGTTAGCTGTGGAGGGTTTGCACTGTGTGTGTCTAGTTCACTGATCTCCCCGCACCTGAATCCTGGGCAGGAAGTACCTGGGTGGTCAGATGGGTGAATGGATACATCCCTATCAGCTTCTTAGGAAATGTGTCTGAGTGTATTTCGAATTAAATATGTGCCACGTCTCCCACTGGACCTCTCTTGTCCGGTATTCTTAATAGCCACTTCAAAGTGGCACAAACCTAGAAAAATCGTCATTAAAATGCAAACTCCTCTGCTTTAATTTAGATAGAGATACTGGCTCCCAGCAAAGGAAACACCAATGACTTTCCTCCCCTCCCACTGCGCTGCCAGGCACAGAGCTGAACTGGCCCCGGCATGGGGTCTGGCTGGCTGGTCCCCAGAGACTTGCAAGGGGCTGGACTTTGAAGGCAATAGAGACCCCCACCAGAACACTGTCCCATCGCAACCCTGCAGGCTGATTTCTTACTCTTCTCTCCTGCGTCTTCAAAATACAAATCAGGAAAGGGGACTGGGCTATTTTTTCTGGGCTATTCTGCAGTCACCAGTGCTAAACCCCAGAATCATTCTTAGCTAATTTCATTCTTCAAGGCAGTGTGGTTCCTGAGAAAGCAGGTCCCTTGGTCTCTCCCAGGCTTGATTTCCTGATCCAGAAAATGGGACTAAGAATATCTCAGGGATAGTAGGGAAGGATGTTATGGAGTTTGGAGTCCTTGATGCTTGCCCCAAGTCTAGGATAAAGGATCATATTCCATGTCTTTTGTGTCGCCCCAGGCACACAGAGCATGTTAAATACATACGGACCTACTGGTTGCCACCTGGAGCTTAGGAAATTCTAAGCATAGTTGTCTTGGCTGGGGCTGGATATGACTCCATCAATGTGTATACTAGCCCCCTTTTGTCTAGAAAGGTAGACACATTCCTTCTTCCCCCCAAGAAGAGAAACTGCCGTAGAGTCATGAAGCCACCAGGCGGATAATGTCTGAGTGAGATGCACCCTCACCTCACGGCCTGTTCCGTGAGTCATCTCCAAACAGACCCCCTCCCCGCTCCCCCCGCAAAAGCTTTCACAGGCTTGTTCTGTGCCCAGAGGAAATGCTTCATCCTCGAATGTAATTGTGTCTGAGGAGGTGTCGTCTGCAACCAGGCGGGTCACGGAGCCCACGAGTGAGTCAGCGCATCCGGGCGGAGTTAATTAAAGTAGGGAGGGAGGGATGCGGGGGGCGTTGCCTGAGTCCGGAGCGGCCTGGCTGCAGCAGTGGGGAGATGACTCCCAGGAGGCATGGGGCCCAGTGCAGCCCAGCTTCCGGCTGTGGTCTGCTGGGCTCCAAAGGGTGTGAGGGGGCCGTGGTCACCAAGTCGTGATCCTGGTCTGGGCCAGGAAAGGAAGCCAGCGGGGAGGGGGAGGCCTCCTTGGCTCTCCAAGCTAGCTCCATACTTCGGCTTAATAGTGGCTTTTCCATTGTCCTTTGGATTCTGTGTACAATTTGCACAAATAATCAAGCATTTCCCTGTGCATTCTCTGTGCCCAGCAAGATGGGCTGGTCTGGCGGGGAGGGGTTCAGTTCAGTTCAGTTCAGTTCAGTGGCTCAGTCATGTCCGACTCTTTGCGAACCCATGAATCGCAGCACGCCAGGCCTCCCTGTCCATCACCAGCTCCCGGAGTTCACTCAGACTCACGTTCATCGAGTCAGTGATGCCATCCAGCCATCTCATCCTCTGTCGTCCCCTTCTCCTCCTGCCCCCAGTCCCTCCTAGCATCAGAGTCTTTTCCAATGAGTCAACTCTTCGCATGAGGTGGCCAAAGTACAGGAGTTTCAGTTTCAGCATCATTCCTTCCAAAGAAATCCCAGGGCTGATCTCCTTCAGAATGGACTGGTTGGATCTCCTTGCAGTCCAAGGGACTCTCAAGAGTCTTCTCCAACACCACAGTTCAAAAGCATCAATTCTTCGGCGCTCAGCCTTCTTCACAGTCCAACTCTCACACCCATACATGACCACTGGAAAAACCATAGGCTTGACTAGACAGACCTTAGTCGGCAAAGTAACGTCTGTGCTTTTGAATATGCTATGAGGTTGGTCATACCTTTTCGGAGAGGGGTAATTCTCTTCAATTGCTCTTCACCCAGAGAGGTGTGGCCTCATGACAAACGCCCGAGATGCCCAGGGCCTATAATGGTGCCCACACATTGTAGGCACTTCATTGGCAGCTTTGGATGAGTGAATGAGGCTTAGACTCTCCAACTGGTGTTTATCGTGGCTGCCAATAGCTGGGTAGGTTGTAAGAGAAGAATGCAGGCAATGAGTTGGTAAAAGGCAAAGGGAGAGGTGAGCCCCCTGGGATGTAAATTCCACAAAGGCAGGGTGTCTTGTCTGTTTTCTCACTGCTGAGTCCCTAGCACCTAGAGGACTATAGAACTCATTAAAGTTTCATTACATGATGAGTGAACAGAGAAGGAAGGAAGGAAGGGAAGAAGGGAGGGAGGGAGGGAACAGGGGTGTGACAGGGGAATCCATGCATCTGGGGGCCCTGATGAGAAGCAGGGCCTGGTGAGATCCATGCCAGCTTCCCTGCACCGTCCTCCCTTCCTCATCCTCACCCCATTCATCGGTTACCTGTTCACGAGGAAGACAAGCATTCTCTTAGCAAATGCTGTGGAGGTCTCTTCTTTGCATCCTTCCCCTTGCTGCCGCCTTCCAACCTGCTCTAATTTCTGAAATATCCACCCCAGGGGAGGTTCCAGCCAAAAGCTGTCCCTAGTCCCAGGTGGGACATCTGCTCTTTTCCTTCCCATAAACTGGACCAGACGATCCAGAAGGACTCAGCAGTGGGCAGGGTGGGCCACGTGCCCAGCTTCCTTTGATGGAGGAAGTCACTGTGAGCCCCTGCCCTTACCAAATTAGCAGTCTCTCAGGGCTGCCTCTGAAAGCTAGGCTGCCCAGTTGTTTCAAGGAGCTGAAGGGCCGCAGGGAGGCCTACAGGACCATCTAGGAGAGTCCAAGTGAGTGTTGCAAGGGCCCCAACCTCCCAGGATAACAGAGGCCACTAGGTCCCTATTATCTGCACCTTCACCACAAAGGACTGGGTCTCTCTACAATTTTGAGATCTGGCACTTTTGCATCACCAAACCAGAATATGCTACACCAACAGAGTTGGTATTCTGCCTCCCAGAACCTGGAGCTCTCAGGCAAACCAGGCAC
This sequence comes from Oryx dammah, assembly GCF_014754425.2. Classification (NCBI taxonomy): domain Eukaryota; kingdom Metazoa; phylum Chordata; class Mammalia; order Artiodactyla; family Bovidae; genus Oryx; species Oryx dammah. The sequence goes on along the minus strand of NW_024070210.1, from coordinate 15,275,281 downwards.
AATGACAGCTACCTGAAGGCACTTGTGCGGTGGTTGCTAAGACGGGGGTTGGGCCATGTGTGACTCCCCACGAGGCTCGTGCCCTCTGTCTGCCACTGTCGTGGGCCACCTGGACACAGCTGGATGGACTGGCGTGAGGCTGCCCCTCCCTTTGCCTCTCCCCTCTCCAGAATCAACAAGCAGCACAGCAGTAACGTGGGGCTCTGGCGATGCTGAGTGTGGTTGGCAGAGCCAGGCTGGCAGGTGAGGTGTGAGGGCCTGGGCACACCTGCCTGCTATCTGCCCTGCCTCTGCCAACTGGAAGCACCTTTCTCATCCTGGGGGGAACCATGGGCTAGTTAGACAGGTAGAGGACGGCCGTGCTGAGAACACAGGCAGGGGACTGATGTCGCAGCCCACGAGCTCTACACCAGGAAAACCCTGACCTTGACCATTGTGGGGATGGGGTGAGGAAACCAGTGGGTGGATAAGCCAGGTTTATCCCCATTGATGGGGAAAAAGTTAATACCATTAGTTTCCTAGGGCAGCCATAACAAACTAAAGAGCAGCAATGTACTGTCTCACAGTTCTGGAGGCTAGAAGTCTGAAATCGGGGTCTCAGTAGGACCATGCTCTCTCTGAAACCTAGAGGCAAGAGCCTTGCTCACCTCTTCCTAGCTTCTGGTGATAGCCTGCAGGCCTCGGAGTTCCCTTCCGTACAGAGGCAGCTCTTCAGCCGGTATCCCCACTGTTACGTGGCCTTGCCCCTCATGTGTGTGAATATGTGTGTCCGTCTCTTCTCTCCTTAAAAGGACATGAGTCACACTGGATGAGGGCCCATCGTACTCCGCTATGACCTCATCTTAACTTGATTACATCCGCAGAAGCCATATTTCCAAATGAAGTCACATTCCTGATCGTGGGGGTTAGAATTTCATAAATCATCTTCCCATTCAGTAGCTCAGTCGTGTCTGACTCTTTGCGACTCCATGGACTGTAGCATGCCAGGCTTCCCTGTCCATCACCAACTTCCGGAGTTCACACAAACTCATGTCCATCCAGTTGGTGATCCCATCCAACCATCTCATCCTCTGTCGTCCCCTTCTCCTCCTGCCTTCAACCTTTCCCAGCATCAGGGTCTTTTCCAATGAGTCGTTCTTTGCATCACGTGGCCCAAGTATTGGAGTTGCAGCTTCAGCATCAGTCCTTCTAATGAATATTCAGGACTGATTTCCTTTAGGATGGACTGGTTGGATCTTCTTGCAGTCCAAGGGACCCTCAAAAGTCTTCTCCAACAGCACAGTTCAAAAGCATCAATTCTTTGGCACTCAGCTTTCTTTATAGTCCAACTCTCACATCCATACATGACTACTGGAAAAACCATAGCTTTGACTAGACAGACCTTTGTTATTACAGGCAGTTTCTTTACCAACTGAGCTATCAGGGATGCCTATATATCATGAGGGGACACACTTCTACCCATAATAACCATTGGTGCCCTTTCTTCCAGGAGAAGGTCAGGAGTATTATCTCATAGGTGACATCCTATGCAGAAAGCTTGGTTTCCTTTCTGTTCAATCCACATGGCCTTTTCTCATGAGGCATCTAGAAAAAAGAACTGAGTTAATGCCCCTGGGGACTCCCAAGAGCTGATGAAAAGGTCAGCTTCAAGAAAGCAGGAGTTTTCATGAGTCCTGTTGAGTCCCCAGCATCTAAACAGTGCCTGGCCCAGAGTAAGTGCTTGATAACGATTTGCTGAACGAATGCATGTTGCTGGTGGGAGCGGCAGAGGCGGTCAGGGGTAACTGTGTGACTGCATAGAAGTCTCTTACCTCCTGACGCAGGCATAAAATGGAAATGAGGACATGCAATCCACACATTATTGGGAGTATGGTGTGGGACTGATGTAAAGGCATTCATTCACTTCCTGGCACACAGTAGTGAATGAAGCAAAAGTCGCCCAGTCGTGTCCGACTCTGCAATCCCATGGACTACACTGCTGCTGCTAAGTCGCTTCAGTCGTGTCTGACTCTGTGCGACCCTATAGATGGCAGCCCACCAGGCTCCCCCGTCCCTGGGATTCTCCAGGCAAGAACACTGGAGTGGGTTGCCATTTCCTTCTCCAATGCATGAAAGTGAAAAGTGAAAGTGAAGTCGCTCAGTTGTGCCTGACTCTTAGCGACCTCATGGACTGCAGCCCACCAGGCTCCTCCGTCCATGGGATTTTCCAGGCAAGAGTACTGGAGTGGGGTGCCATCGCCTTCTCCGATGGACTACACAGTCCATGGAATTCTCCAGGCCAGAATACTGGAGTGGGTAGCCTTTCCCTTCTCCAGGAGATCTTCCCAACTCAGGGATTGAACCCAGATCTCCCACATTGCCGGCAGATTCTTTACCAGCTGAGCCACAAGGGAAGCCCACAGTAAGTGTTCAGTAAATGCTAATTAAATCAGAATCTCTTGGAGGCAGTGGTGTGGTCTTAGAGTTTTACAGGGTGTGATGCCGACCTGCAGAGTGGAAGTGTAGCTCCGCACTTCTTTCCTGCAGGGAAGGGTTGAGCTGCTTTAACCAGTGACCTGCCAGTGAGGAAGAGATGAACCCTCAGGCAGAAGGAGGAGAATGCCTTGCTAGAGAGATAGTACAGAGTGATCCGTAAGGACACAGACTCTGTCTGTGACCGTCCCCAGGGGTTCAAATCCCAGCTGTGCTGAGATTCAGTTTTTCCGTCTCTAAAGCGGGGCAGAAGTAGCATCACTGTCCTAGGGTTCTAGTGAAGATTAACTGCAGTGTGTGGTACATAGTGAGCAATATGTACATTTAGTATGATCAGTATCACTTTTGTAAGCCTTCTGCCCTGATTGATCCGGACTAGGTCCCTGGAAAACCTGGCCCTTGAGTTCCCGGGCTGACTTCTGGGGACGCAGTTTCTCTTTCTGGTCCCCGGGCCCCACGCCACGCCAGCCCCGCGCGCATGGCGCGCACCGCACCGGCCCACCCGCGCCCGCAGCTCCCCGCACTCTGAGATCCAGCGCGCCCTCTGGTGGCGCTCGGCCTGGGACGGGCTGGCCGCGCTGAAGAGTCCTCGGTGGGCGAGTCCTTGGGCTCGGAGGCTTCCGGTTCTGAGGTCCCCTTGACCGTGGCTTTCCTCCCTGCGAGAGAACTACAGGAAAAGGTGTGGCTCTCTGCGGCCTCCCTCGAGCGCGGGGCAGCTGGTTTGGAGAGTCCAGGGGCCGACCCAGCCTTCAGAGAGCAGGAAAAGGCAGGCAGAGGGCCCCCTCCTCTCCTTCTCATCCCGGTTCTGCCGAAAGGAGGGATCTGAGGAGTGACTCTTAAACACCTCCTCATCCAAATACTTTTTCCCTTAATATGATGTTGAAATCGACTGGAGGGCTAAAAGGTCTGATGCCTACAAATCTGCCCCTTTGGGGCTCACCCCACTTACCTTGGACTATCTAGCCATTTCCTGCCCCTAAGGTTGGAGTTCATCCCCTGGCTGTTATGTGGACCTATTTGGGCATTCCAGCCTCGGATTTCATCATCATCTCTAATGTTATCTGGCAGCAAGCCCATGCCAGGCAGGCTTCTAAGCGCTTTATGTGCATAACTCCTTTTACCCTGAAAAAAAAAAAGTCAGACCTAGAGGGATAGTAACACCTAGGAGGAAACTGAGGCTCAGAGACCTTAGGGATGTCTGGAAGATCAAACAGAATGAGGGTTTGGCATCCTAGCAGTCTGGCTCCAGACTGATGTCAGCATCACAGGGTCCTCCCGCCCTCCTGGTGAATTCTGTGCCGTGGCACTACACCTCTGCCCTTGTATGCGGATGCCCCGCCTCTCCATCTGGAATGCCCGCCCTCACCCCTAGGACGCCCACGTGGCAGGCTCTCCTGGGAGTTCTTCCCTGCGTCTCTGGCCCACGGCCCCATCTCTCCAGGCGCCTGTCACCGTGTTACTTGTTTGTCTCTGCTAACTGGGCTCGAGTCGATGGCAGCTGGGACCACTTGCTGTTCATCTTTGCTCTGTCAGTGGCAGGCGCACAGCAGGTGCCCACTGGATGAAGCCAGGCTCAAACAGCAGCTGCCTTCTCCAGGGACGTGTCTCACCATTGCCTCTGAAGTGGGAGGAAATGCACATTAGTCCCATTTTAGAGATGGAAAGACTGAGGGGGTATTGCCTTTGAGGGATCCAACCAACTCCACAGGCTGAACCAAACAGGTATGCTTACACAGTCCATTGTTCTGTGCTCTGCTTCTCAGAGCAGGGGGTGAGTGAGAGACAAGGATAAGGTGAGGAGCTGACCCATGAGGACCTGTGAGGTGGGCCACTCATGAGGATGGAGGGTGGAAGGGTTTGTGCGGGGAGGTCCTGGGCTTTGTCTGCCAGGCCAGGGAGGGGAAGATTTAAAATCAGCACTTGTTTTATTCACCAGGGTCTCCTCTTGAAAGATCTCATCCTTTGGGTCCATCCTGCTTCCTTTCCAGTAGACTTCTGTGCAGGCTGAAGGAGACCACGTGACCAAGGCAGTGGAGGGGGCCAAGTCGGGGCTGGAGGAGTTGAGAATGCAGGGCAGCTGGGGCCCCGGATGCAAGATGGGCCCTGGCGTGTCTCACTCCCTGTCCCCTTAACGACTGCAGTGGTTGCCTCATTCTCCCTCCCAGTCCAAGCCTCACCACACCTCTACTACATCCCCACCGTACTCCACTGAGCCACGCCGCTAAGCGCTGAGTTGGTACCCATGTGGACCACAGCAGGAATTTCTGGGCCAGCCTGTTTCTCCTGCCCTAGTGGACACTTCTGTAAGATAAAAATTAGGTCTTCTGTCCTATTTGCTTCCCTTCAGTGGCCAGCACCATGCTGGGCACTAGTGGATGCTCAAGAGAAGACAAGTTGCTTAATTTATTTTAGCCTCAGTTTCCTCTTCTGTAAAATGGGGATAATATATCCATAGGTGTGAGTCTGCCTGCATCAGAGTACCTAGCACGGGACCCGGCACACGGGAAACAAATGTTCAATGTTAGTTTCCCACGTGTGTGTGTGTGTGTGTGTGTGTGTGTGTGTGTGGATATGTTAGTCGCTCAGTCATGTCCAACTCTTTGTGACCTCATGGAATGTAGCCCACCAGGCTCCTCTGTACAAGGGATTCTCCAGGCAAGAATACTGTAGTGGGTAGCCATTCCTTTCTCCAGGGGATCTTCCAGACCCAGGGATCAAACCCAGGATCTCCTGCCTTGCTGGCAGATTCTTTATCACTGAGCCACCAGGGAAGCCCTCCCTGTCAAATCAGGCTGGCTCAGCTCCCCGCTCCCTGCTCTGATTGGGGGCAAGTAGAACCTACCACCTTGGGCCCTGGTGACTGCTGTTCAGAGGTTCAGATGCCTCAGGTTCCTTTGCAGCCTCGGGGGACTGGAAGGAGAGAAGGGCTCAGGACTCATCCAGCTAGAGCCAAGGAGGCTGAGATGGAAGTTGCCAGTGTGGCGGTCATTGACTTGATCTGCTCCAGGGCCCCCATCCCTGCTCCACCAAGAAATGGACTAATGAATGAATGGGGGTGTGGGGGAGCTGGGGACAGGGCTAGGGTTTCATGAGTGATGGCATGGGAAGGGCATGGCAGACATGTCTTACCCTTCTCCACGGGCTGTGTCTTCAAGTCAAAGCATAGGCCCCCATGGTGTGGACAGGGGGAGTTTACTGGCTTAAGTTGTTTCCTCGTGTTGACTCATTTCATCCTCATAAGAACCCTGTGAGCTGGGTTCTGTGTTTCCCACATGTTGTACACAGGAAGCTCAGAGAATTAACTCTGGAAACTGCTCTCCACCACTGTTGTTATTCTGTCTCCAGGATGACAGAATGAACGTTTTCATTTACACCCCGCAGCCTGATATCTTTTCCATCCCACCTTTTTGACTCATGGCCTGGGATAGAGGTTGGGGGGGCCTGCCAGTGTCTCATGACCCCAGGTGAGTGCTCTCCACTCAGACCTCCCAGGTCTGAGCTCCCTTGAGACTCATCCTACCCTCCTGGCACTGCCCATCCCTCAAGGGAAAGAGGAGAGTTCCTGGGAATGAGAACAAGCAGCACGTGGATAAGGAACACTCCTGTCCCGCCTGGCCCACAGGCAGCCCTGGTAAAGCTCTGTGGCTTTAACTGGGTCCTACTCCCTTGTCCCGGAGAAGGCACTGGCACCCCACTCCAGTACTCTTGCCTGGAAAATCCCATGGACAGAGGAGCCTGGAAGGCTGCAGTCCAGGGGGTCGAGAAGAGTCAGAAACGACTGAGCGACTTCCCTTTCCCTTTTCACTTTCGTGCATTGGAGAAGGAAATGGCAACCCACTCCAGTGTTCTTGCCTGGAGAATCCCAGGGACGGGGGAGCCTGGTGGGCTGCCGTCTATGGGGTAACACAGAGTTGGACATGACTGAAGTGACTTAGCAGCAGCAGCAGCAGCAACAGCAGCTCCCTTGTCCAACTGTCTGCATCACAATCTCTTTCTCCTGAGGAGAGGAACAGGTTTGTTCTACCTCCAGTGGCCACTAAGAGCTTCCTGTGGGGCTCCCTGGGGAAAATGAAAGTGAAGTCGCTTAGTCGTGTCCGACTCTTTGCAACCACATGGACTGTAGCCTACCAGGCTCCTCCATCCATGGGATTTTACAGGCAAGAGCACTGGAGTGGATTGTCATTTCCTTCTCCAGGAGATCCTCCCAACCCAGGGATGGAACCCGGGGCTCCTGCATTGCCGGTGGTTTCTTTACCAGCTGAACCACCAGGAGGGATGGTCCCCGGGGAAGGCTTCCACTATCCTGGAAAGCCCCCTCCTCCCCACATGCACCTGGGAGAGGGTGGTCTGGGGTCCTGCCTGATGTCCCTGCCCAGCTGCAAAGCAGCTTAATTTTGAAGGCGCTGTAATTTACTAGCATTCCCCACTCCTCCCCTTGGTTATCAAAAGTCTTCTGAGTTCATAGAAGGGTGGGAGAGAAGAATCTCTACCCAGAAATGTAAGATACTTGGAAATGTGCAAAACTATTACCCAAAACAAAATGGAGTTTGTATTTAAAAAACAGTACAAACAATAAAGAGCCCCAGTAAAATATTCAGAGCCTTTGACTCAGTAATTTCACTTATGAGAGCTGATTCTAAGGCATCCAGAGAAGAAGGAAGCAGGAGGCCCAAGAGGTTCATTACAGAAGTGAACAGTTAGAGACAGCCTAAATATGGGAGAACGGTGAAATAAATGGAGACTTTGATGTGATGGTATCTCGTTGGATCCTTTTATTTATTTATTCGGTTGTGGTGGGTCTTAGTTGTGGCTCATGAGACCTTTCATTGGGGTGCATGGGCTTAGTTGCCCTGCAGCATGTGGGATCTCAGCTTCCTGACCAGCGCTCCAACGCATGTCCCCTGCATTGGAAGGCAGAGTCTTAACCCCTGGACCACCAGGGAAGTCCTTGGTCTCTTTTAAAGTGATGCTAATGACGTGTGTGTAACAACTGGGAACATGTGTACATTACAACTAAAATATTAAACTACATAAAATGTATGTGCCGAAGGGAATGAGTGAAAACCATAATAATTCTGGTGTGTGATGACTTTCTTTAAAATTTCTTGCCTGGAAAATCCCACGGACGGAGGAGCCTGGTATGCTACAGTCCATGGTATCGCAAAGAGTTGGACACGACTGAGCGACTTCATTTTCCTTTTTTTCTTAAAAATCATTGTCTTTGATTGAAATACTCCTACAATTAAAAAAAAAAGAAAGAAACGAATGAGGCAGGGATGGTGGCCAGAAAGAGGCATCTGGACTGCCGGCAGTGTTCAATGTCTGCACCCAGGTGCTGGGAAAATAGATGGATTCATTTCATGAACATTCCATGTACTGTACCCTTGGGATACGTGAACATTTCTGTACGTATGTTACTTCAATGAAAAGCTGAAAATGAAAAGAAAAAATGATACATTAAAAAACAGAAAGGCTGACCACTTCATGTTTAATTGGATGCACTCTGAACTGTAGCCTAATAATTAGTAAGGGTTTCTTTTTCTCCTAAAATTTCCTCTTGTTAAAAATTAGTGATCACTGTTTTTAAAAGTCTTTTTCTCTGGGATTATTTGAAGCCAAAGACCTGGACAACAAGAAGGCTGATTGAAGAACATATAGTACCTAATGGCTGTGAAACCTCAGATCTGTGGTTTCCAGACCAGAATATGCACTCGAATCTTCTGGATGACTTGACTGCTTGGTAATATGTAGTGCTGGATCCCACCTAGGTCTAGGCTGGGCCCAGGAATTTGCATTTCTCGCAAATTCCCAGGTGATGGTGATGCTGCTGGTCTGTGGAACCCACTTGGGGAGTCACTGCCCTAAGATAGCCCTCTGGGATTCCAAGCACAACGGTAGGGGAGGGCCGTAAGTGTCAAGGCATAGTCTGCCTTCTGCAAAACCAAAGCTGGTGTTAGGTCTTGCTGATCATAATTCTATCACACCAGAAGACATCAGTGCCTCCGGTCATCTGGCACTCGGCTCTGTGCGGAAGGAATTGATTTTCACTGGTCTTACCAATGCCTTCCAATAACTCTAGCCAAAGCTCGTGCTGGTGTTGCCAGGTGTGAAAGGGACACAGAGGCAAAAGCATTCAAGAATGAGGGAGGTACAAATTAGGATGCCTGGTATTGTACCTTTAGACTCAAGTGAGTGCCTTTTTAGGGGGTGAAAGAACAGTAGTTTATTGAGGACTTACCCTAGGCCAGTCACTATGCTGGGAGCTGTGTGTGCCTCATCTCAGTTCATCCTCAAAACCACCCTCCAAGGTCAGTAGGATCACGGTCCCTGTGGCCCGCCCAAAGCCCCATGGCTTATAGATGGATGTGTGGATGGAGGCCTGGGAGCAGAGCATGTGGCCCTGTGCGGGCAGAGCTGGTGGGCACCCAGTCACCACCCTCCCTCTTCTCACAACTGTCTGCAGCAATGGCCAGGGAGTAGAGATCTCAAGGCAGGCTGCATGGGCAGCCCAGGGAAAGGAAGGATTCCATAGGAGGGGTTGGTGGAGGAGATAGTCCTGGGGGAAGGCAAGCTGGAGAAGAGAGGAGAAGGGGACACCAGAAGGGGACACCGGGGCGGCAGGGGCGGGGGGAACGATCCAGGAAGCAAGACACCAAGGGCTGGGTGTGCTGGGACTTGGGGATGAAAGAAGGCTTCCCTGGTGGCTCAGACGGAATGGAAGAGATGCATGAGAGAAGCAGGAGGCTCACTTCTCTGCAGATCCTGTCCTCAGGTGTGGCTGGATCCAGAGCCAGCAGGACTCCACCCCTCCTTATTTTCTGACTTTTCTACAAGGGATGTATTGGGACAAAGGAGTGGCTACGATCAGGCAGTGGTCATGTATGGATGTGAGAGTTGGACTGTAAAGAAAGCTGAGCGCTGAAGAATTGAGGCTGTTGAACTATGATGTTGGAGAAGATTCTTGAGGGTCCCTTGGACTCCAGGGAGATCTAACCAGTCCATCCTAAAGGAAATCAGTCCTGAATATTCATTGGAAAGACTGATACTGAAGCTGAAACTCCAATACTTTGGCCACCTGATGCGAAGAACTGACTCCTTGGAAAAGACCCTGATGCTAGGAATAATTGAAGGCAGGAGGAGAAGGGGACAATAGAAGATGAGATGGCTGGATGGCATCACCAACTCAGTGGACATGAGTTTGAGTTAACTCGGGGGTTGGTGATGGACAGGGAGGCCTGGCGTGCTGCAGTCCATGGGGTCACAGAGAGTCGGACACGACTGAGAGACTGAACTGAACTGAAGATCGGGCAGCCTGGGATCAGGCTAGGGTGGCCTGGGGTGCTGCAGAAGCCCTTTGAGGCCTCTTGGGTGGGAAGCTCTCCGGAGGCTGCTCTTCCTGCCTCCTCTGGGAGAAGGTGGCCAGCTGAGAGTGCTCTGCTGGCGTCCTTGTCACCCTGTCGTGTTGCTCTTCTCTGGGGGCCACCTGGAGTGTGAGGGTGGCGATCCCGCCCCACGCAGCTCCGCCTGATGGTTACATGACTCTGTAGGGCTCCAGTTGGTTCCCAGATTTCCTCCTGTAGGTTCTCGTTCTTCACCCCTGCTCCCTCCCCGAGGATCTGAGACACCTGGGTCTCTGCAGCGGACCCTGGCCTGCTCACCTGCGAACGTGCAGGCAGGGGCTGATGGTCTCCCTTCCTCTTTGGGGCACCTCATTGAGTCTGCGCGGTGCCTCAGAGACTGTGGGGCACCCCGTGCAGTCTACTGCTTCGCGGACTGCTGTAGCATGAAGCTCTGCTGCACTGGCTGGCATTTCGTGGAAGCAGCCTTAACAGAAGATCAAGATTCACTCTGATTTGGTCCCCCGGTCTCAGATCTGTTCGCACCTGCCTGCCTTTCTGAGTTGTTCTATCCTGAACTGCAAGGACACCCTATTAATCTTTATTATCTTTTTATTCCACAACCCCCACCCCCCACACACCGCAGCAAGAAGGGACCCAGGAGTGTTACCCAGAAGGTGGCCTGACTTTCTTTATTTCCTGCTCACCAGATGGAAGGTACCGCTGTGCCTCTGATCACGACCTCACTAGAGCCATGAGATAGTGTCCAGCAGGGGCTTTAAGATGGCAAGCCCCTCGCCGCCACCCCCCCGACACACACACACACACATACACAGCTTGCACCCTGCTTGGAACGGCTGCCATATGGCCTTCCTGCAGACTTTCTCACATTGTTCATCATGGGATCATGAAAGGACACATTTGAGAAGCCATTCCTGTGTTTTCATTACACTAAGACCTTCCTGCATTGGAGACGGTCCCAACACATCTCCAAGATGACTTGGTTACCCAGGGCCCAGACAGGTGGGGTCCAGGGCTCACACACCTCTCTGCCTGAGCTCCTGTCTAAGGCCATTCAAGGTGTTGAGAGGTCGCTTGAGATGAGAGGCTGGGGTGCAAGGCCAGCTGAGGTAGTCAGTCCCTTCTCTGCCACTCAGTGAGGTGAGGTGAGTCCAGCTGTAGGAGACTATGCCACTCTGGTCTCTTCATTACCTCCGAACTGGTCCTTTGGAGAAGGAATGGCCAGGAGGTGGATTTTCACGTATTGATGGCTCTTCCAAGATTAAGAAGTGAGAGTAGTATGCACATTTCTGAGGGTTGCCTGGGTGACACCTGATGCTATTAACAGGTGTGTAAGAGGATTTCCAAGGATGGAGTAAGCCTCAGAGGCTATAGGAATGGCAGTTCCTTTGACCCTTGTTGAAAGACTCAGATTCCAGTGGAGTATTGGGTAAGCATTAAATTCCATGTTTGAATCACAGCAAAGGTTAAAAGCAGACTCAAAGGCATCTCTAGTGGGTGGTCCTAACTGTGTGGTCTTGACCTTGATATTGCGTGAGAATCTGTGGCTCACCATGATAGACCAGGCATTCAACACTTGGACTCTGCGGTTGGGAAGCTCGTGGTGAGGGATGGACAGAGGGTGGCCAGGCTAGGAGGAGTCGTCTCCCATCACAGCTTGGAAGATGTTGCTGCAAAGCTTCCCATCTCCAGACCCACAGGATCAGGAGCAGCAGTAGAGCAGAGAGGGATGCTGTGAGCGGGACTTGTACAGGCTGGCTCAGTGGCTCAGTGGTAAAGAATCCACCTGCCAGTGCAGGAGAAGCAGGTTCGCTCCCTGGATTTCAAAGATCCCCTGGAGGAGAAAGTGGCAACCCCTCCAGTGTTCTTGCCTGGGAAATCCCATGGACCTCTAGAGGAGTCTGCTCGGCTGCAGCCCATGGGGTCCCAAAGAGACATGACTTAGTGACTAAACAACAACCACCACCTTAGCCTCAGTTGTCTTTTCTGGAGGGCTAAATGCAATGTGGACAGTGCATGTGTTCTGGGGAGAAGATATCCCTAGGAGAGGCAGAGTTGAGGTCTGGACCCCCATTCGGGAAAGGACAGGGTAGAGCCAGTGTCTGTTGGTCACAGATTCTGTGCCAGCTACTGAGCAAAGAGCATTACGCCACACTGAAAGCCTGAAAGTGAAGCCGCTCAGTCGTGTCCGACTCTTTGTGACCCCCACGGACTGGGGCCTGCCAGGCTCCTCCATCCATAGGATTTTTCCAGGCAAGAAAACAAGAGTGGGTTGCCATTTCCTTCTCCAGGGGATCTTCCCAACCCAGGGATGGAACCCGAGTCTCCCACACTGCAGGCAGACTCCTTACTGTTTAAGCGACCACAGATGTGTATACCCACACTACCATGCAACAAACCATTTTAAAGACAGAGGAAACGTGAACAAGAGGGTTACATGTTATCCCAGGATCATGGAGCTAATGAAAGGCAGAGTGAGAGCTGGAGCTCAGATCGGCCAGACGCCAATGGCAGACTCTTTACTGGTGCTTCCTAACTGCTTCCCCCGAAACAGACAGCAGGAGACGCTTACCTGGAGGTTGTTTCCCGTCAGCATCAGAGCATTCCTTGTAATTCACAAGCATTAGTTTTATCTCGATTCACACCTTCCGCTCTTACTCAAAAAAGCACTTCCCACACAAGTGATGGAGAAGGCAATGGCACCGCACTCCAGTACTCTTGCCTGGAAAATCCCATGGATGGAGGAGCCTGGTATGCTGCAGTCCATGGGGTCTCAAAGAGTTGGACACGACTGAGCGACTTCCCTTTCACTTTTCACTTTCATGCATTGGAGAAGGAAATGGCAACCCACTCCAGTGTTGTTGCCTGGAGAATCCCAGGGACGGGGGAGCCTGATGGGCTGCCGTCTATGGGGTCGCACAGAATCAGACACGACCGAAGTGACTTAGCAGCAGTAGCACACAAGTGAATGCAAGTGATATTATTAAGTGCCACTTAATAGTCCTATGTACTAAATGATTAAGAATATTATGCTTACAAATCTGGAGACTTTACCAATATTACCATTCCTAGTAACTGACTTCATACTGTGTGTGTGTGTACTCAGTCATCTGTCGTGTCTGGCTCTTTGCAACCCAATGGGCTGTAGCCTGCCAGGCTCCTCTCTCCACGGGATTTTCCAAGCAAGAATACTGAAATGGGTTGCCCTTTCTTCCTCCAGAGGATCTTCCCAACCCAGGGACTGAACCCATCTCTCCTGCCTCTCCTGCATCCCCTGCACTGCAGGCAGATGCTTTACCGCTGAGTCACTGGGGAAGCGTCTTCATGCCACACCTGGTTTGAAATCCAGCTGTACATCATGACACTGTTTGAGATCCAGCCAGTTGTACTAACCGTGATGACAAGTTTGGTCTTCGCTCACATATGCTGCAAGGCCAGCCACCTGAATGGGGTTGGTCTCATTCTGAGTGGCAAAGGGCACTGATACAAAAAAGCAAGGGTGTTTGGGCAGGTTGCAACTTTTCCTCTAGCTTCCCGTCCAAAGGGGATGTCGTTCTAAGCCAGGGTCTGATTTGTAGTAGTGATGTTTCTTGTTTAATTTATTTATTTGTTGATTGATTCAATGCTATTTGGAGAACAGTGTGTTTGTTTTTAATATACCTTTTTCTGTTCTTTAAAAAAAATCTTTTTATTTTGTATTGGGGTATAGCCAACAGGGGTCTTGCCTGGTGGCTCAGAGGGTAAAGCGTCTGCCTGCAAGGTGGGAGACTTGGGTTTGATCCCCGGGTTGGGAAGATTGCCTAGAGAAGGAAATGGCAACTCACTCCAATACTCTTGCCTGGAAAATGCCATGGACGGAGGAGCCTGGTAGGCTACAGTCAATGGGATCGCAAAGAGTAGTACGTGACTGAGCAACTTCACTATCACCGTAGCCAACTAACAATGTTGTGATAGTTTCAGGTGAATAGCCAAGGGACTCAGCCATACATATACATGTATCTGTTCTCCCCAAAATTCCTCCCCACCATGATGGGTACAGTACAGGTACCATGTATTGTATGAGTATAGAACCATGGCTGGTTCTCAGACAGTGTCATGACATACAGGTGGATTTCAGATCAGGTATGGTACAAAGTCGCTTCCCCAGGGGCTCAGCGATAAAGAATCCACCTGCAATGCAGGCTGCCACATAATGTTAAGCAGAGTTCCATGTGCTATTCGGTAGGTCCTTGTCGGTTATCCATTTTAAACATAGCCATGTGTATGTCGACCCCAGATTCCCTAATTATCCCTTCCTCCCATTCTTCACCCCCCCCCCAGCAACCACAAGTTCATCCTCTAAGTCTGTGAGTCTCTTTCACAAATAAGTTCATTTGTACAATTTTCTTTTTAGATCCACATATAGGATGCCATGCAATATTTCTCCTTCTCTGACTTACTTCACTTGGTATGACTATCTCTAGGTTCATCCCTGTTGCTGCAAATGGCATGATTTCATTCTGTTTTGATGACTGAGTAATATTCCATTGTGTGTCTGTGTGTGTATCTTTATCCATTCCTCTGATGATTGACGTTTAGGTTTCTTTCACATCTTGGCTATCGTAAACAGTGTTGCAGTGAACATTGGGGCGCTTGTATCCTTTCGGATCATGTTTTTCTCCAGATGTATGCCTAGCAGTGGGATTGCAGGGTCATATGGCAGCTGTATGTTTAGTTTTTTAAGGAACTTCCCTACTGTTCTCCATAGGGGCTGTACCAATTTACCTTCCCACCAACAATGTAGGAGGGGAGAAAACACTGATTTTTAGAGAGATGTTTTGTCAAAGAATGTTCCAAAGGGGGCTTGGAGGTTCCATAGAGGTGGTTCCTGGACTTCCTGGAGATGTTGGTGAAGGGCTGACTGGTACCAACTTATCTAACATAGCAAGCTACTTTGTTGCTGCTTTATGTAACAGTGCTGCGTACTAGAGAGATGTTTTGTCAAAGAATGTTCCAAGGGGGCTTGGAGGTTCCATAGAGGTGGTTCGTGGACTTCCTGGAGGTGTTGGTGAAGGGCTGACTGGGACCAACTTATCTAACATAGCAAGCTACTTTGTTGCTGTTTTATGTAACAGCGCTGCGTACAGTTCCATCCCATGAAAGACCCTTTGGGGCTCCTTTTTGAAGTTTGAAAACCACTGCTTTAAAATGATGCTTTTATGATCCCCTTGGCAAAAACATTCCTGCTGATGGGCAAGTCCTCTCCTGTGACCCCTCATACTGGCTGTCAGTTAAGAGATTCTGAATCTAAATCTCCGTACAGACGCATTCTCTGGGGCAAGAAGTGAGTCTCCCCGGTGGAGTGGCTGGGGTAGCCAGGCTCCAAGGAACAAAAGGGAATGCGCATTGGTGGGTGTTGGAAGAAACAGGAAAATAAATCCACCTGTTTGATCTCATGATGGCCTTTCAGACTGTAAAGGGAGGGAATAGGGGGTAAGGAGCCCTCCTTGTTTTATTAGGGACTTTATTCTCCATCCAGAGGGGGCCTCCTGCTATCTTGGGTGTTTGCGGAAACTATTCACATGCATCCAGGTGATTTCAGAATTGCTGCCGATTTGAACCTGCTCCAACCAAGCAAATTGGCCCTAATGGGGCCAAAGCAGGGCTTGGCAGTAGATTGTCTTTCTTTTCACCAAACCTTCTGTCTTCTTCCTGCTGCCTTCACCTTCTCCAAGTCATAGAAAGTTAAAATTCACCCTTTGGCATTCTACTCAAAGTTATGTGGCTGCCTAGTTGGGAGGCAGGTTTAGGGAGAATCAGTTCAGTTCAGTCGCTCAGTCGTGTCTGACTCGTTGTGATCCCATGGACTGCAGCACGCCAGGCTTCCCTGTCTTTCACCATCTCCTGGAGCTTGCTCAAACTCATGTCCATCGAGTCAATGATGCCATCCAACCGTCTCATCCTCTGTCGTCCCCTTCTCCTCCTGCCTTCAATTTTTCCCAGCATCAGGGTCGTTTCCAAGGAGTTGGTTCTTCGAATCAGGTGGCCCATGTATTGTAGTTTCAGCTTCAACATCAGTCCTTCCAATGAATATTCAGGACTGATTTCCTTTAGGATGGACTGGTTGTATCTCCTTGCAGTCCAAGGGACTCTCAAGAGTCTTCGCCAACATTATGGTTCAAAAGCATCAATTCTTTGGCACTCAGCTTTCATTATAGTCCAACTCCCACATCCATACATGACTCCTGGAAAAACCATAGCTTTGACTAGATGGACCTTTGTTGGTAAAGTAGTGTCTCTTCTTTTTAATATGCTCTCTAGGTTGGTCATAGCTTTTCTTCCAAGGAGCAAGTGTTTTTTAATTTCATGGCTGCAGTCACCATCTGCAGTGATTTTGGAGCTCCCCAAAATAAAATCTGTCATTGTTTCAATTGTTTCCCCATCTATTTGCCATGAAGTGATGGGACTGGATGCCATGATCATGATCAATAACCTCAGATATGAAGATGACACCACCCTTATGGCAGAAAGCAAAGAAGAACTAAAGAGCCTCTTGATGAAAGTGAGACAGGAGAGTGAAAAAGCTGGCTGAAAACTCAACGTTCAGAAAACTAAGATCATGGCATCTGGTCCCATCACTTCATGGCAAATAGATGGGGGAGAATAGATACATATATACGGATGGCTGGCTGAGTCCCTTCGCTGTTAACCCGAAGCTATCACAACATTGTTAATCGGCTGTGTGAGAGTGCTCCGTCACTTTAGTCATGTCCAATTCTTTGCAACCCCATGGACTGTAGCCCACCGTGCTCCTCTGTCCATGGGATTGTCCAGGCAAGAATACTGGAGTGGTATACTGTATTTTTAGTTTTTTTAAGGAACTTCCCTACTGTTCTCCTTAGGGGCTGTACCAATTTACCTTCCCACCAACAATGTAGGAGATAAAATGAGAGTAATGACAGATAAAATGAGAGTAATGACACCCAGCTCAGATGTGAAGTGGGGTGGATAACCTTGAGTCAGAACAGAACAGTGCTGAGTGCCCAGCACAGAGTGATGCTCAGTAAATGGTCCGTCCCCACCACCCCCTCCACCCCCATCACTGAACAGTCATATTAGACTGTTCTTCAATGAGCAATGGAAAAAGAGGAGAAAATGAAAATGCTACAATATTAGTGATGGACCAAAAGAAGGAATCGATCGTATCATGAATAAGAAATATAGTTTCTGTCTTTATTGTTGGTATGAGATCACAGGCAGAATTATTCAATTGGAGGAAGATAGAATAAATGGAGACAAACTGAAGGTGCTGAGGGGCTGTGTGGACACTTTCTGGGCTCAAGGATGGTTGAAGTGCAAGTGTAAGTCACTCAGTTGTGTCCAACTCTTTGAGACCACATGGACTGTAGCCTACCGGGTTCCTCTGTCCATGGAAATCTCCAGGCAAGAATACTGGAGTGGGTTTCCATGCCCTCCTCCAGGGGACCTTCACAACCCAGGGATAGAACCCAGGTCTGCCACATTGCAGGCAGATTCTTTACCATCTGAGCCACTAGGGAAGCTCGAGAATACTGGAGTGGGTAGCCTATCCCTTCTCCAGTAGATCTTCCAGACTCAGGAATCAAACCAGGGTCTCCTGCATTGCAGGCTGATTCTTTACCAGCTGAGCTACCAAGGAAGCCCACAGCGATGGTTACTGATGACCTATTTGGAGATGGTTCCCTTAAAGATGAAGGTGAAAGTGAAAGTCGCTCAGTCGTGTCCAACTCTTTGCGACCCCAAGGACCATACAATCCATGGAATTCTCCAGGCTAGAATACTGGAGTGGGTAGCCTTTCCCTTCTCCAGGGGATCTTCCCAACCCAGGGATCAAACCCAGGTTTCCCACATTTCGGGTGGATTCTTTACCAGATGAGCCACAAGGGAGGTATCCCTTAAAGATACCCTAGGAAAATGTGGTCAGTCCCCTTTCTCTGTTTCTCAGGACCACCAGCCCAGCTGGGGGCAGGAAGAGACAGAACAACAGACAATAGGGTGGGCAGACCCTGAATATTTGATACCCGGATCTGCCATCCTCTACAACCAGTTTACACTGGGTTATAATCAAGTGGTCAATAATAATCATTATTTTCCTGACTGTTGATAATTTTAAAATAAACAGTTCAAAATCATGAACACATTTCAATGTTTCAATGCTATTATTCAAATTCAGTAAGATTTTTCATGTAAAAACTAATATTTGAGCTTGCAAATATTACATCTCACAGTTCTGTTTCACTGTTTTAAATTTTAAATGCAAATAAAAATTTCACATAGAATAACAAGACTGAAGTAAGTCGAGTTCTTTCCCTTTCTCTAGAAATCCCTGTGCTGTCATTGTTTACTTTGAATTTACCATTTAAACACAAGGATGTGTTTAGGAAGTACCACAGGGGTCAAGACACAGGCCTTAAGTGAGCTTGGATGATCCTACGTTTCTAAGAATGGACTCTTGAAACACCCCTAGAGCTAAAGGGAGCTAAGTTTGTGTGTGTGTGGCTGACTTATTACCTTCAGGTGGAATGCAATTTGTATTAAAGGACAAGTAATAAGAATATGCTAATTTGAAGCTTACATATATTATTAAAACTCAACAGCAACTGCAACAGTTTTGTTTTGCTTTTCTTTTGGCCCATGCCACACAGCATGTGGGTTCTTAATTCCCTAACTGGGGATTGAACCTACACTCCCTGCATTCGACGCACTGGAAGCAGAGTCTGATCCACTAGACTGCAGGGAAGTCCTGGGAAGAGTGTTTTATCACTGACATTGTTTTGACTTGCTGGAGCAAGGTGAGAACACAACGTACCCTGACTTTAGAGTTAGCTTTACACTGTTTTTACATCCCATTAGACGGTGACCCCCTTCTTGCTTGCATCCATGGGTAGCCAATCGCCACCAATCTGCCGATGGTACGGCCCAGGTATGGTGGACGCTGTTGGTTGCTCACCCAATAGCCTTTCCTGCTTCCTTCTGTAACAGAAGGGAATCTTGCTTGTCACTGAACATTAATGTTCTCAGGAGCAGAGAGCTTCTCCCCCAGCTTCAGGGAGTAAATGTATTTTAAACCAATCTCAGCAACCATTTCTCCTCTGACAGTGACTGGTTTAGGGTGAGTGTGGTTCTGGATTCCGGCTAAGAAGACATGAGGATAAGTCTGCTGCAGTGGGGAGAAAGATTTTCCTCTGGAATCAAATCAAATCAAGACAAAAACAAACTAGAGACACAGGGGGGACATTTCTCCCAGCGTAAATTCATATATGCACACACACCCTTCCCAGCTTTGGACACGCTGGGTTAGGAAGTGGTACGTATGCCACGAGAAGCAAGCTTCACCTCTAGGGGGACCGGTGAAGGTGACAGCCAGTATGCTAAGGACAGCCCACCCAAAGGATGAAACCCCCTGCCCCTGGAGACTTCGCCATGCGAGACCACAGACCTATTCCTGAAGCCCCTGGACTCTCCCGGTGCTTGAGGCTAAAACTAAGCACAGAATTGGGTGGGTGCACATGTGGTCACCCAAGGAAGTGGCTCAGCTCAGGGCGAAGAAAACCAGGGAGAAGGGAGAACAGAGCATGTCCTGGAACAGAGCGGGGTGGAGAAGGGACGCTGGGCCAGGGGTCCTGACGGTTGGCTTCAGACGACACCATTGACCTGAACGTCTTGGCAACTGAACCGGAACCATGCTGCCTGAACGGATGGGTGAATGGGTGGGTGCGGCGAGGTCCACGGAGGCCTTTGTAAGCCAGTGAGGCTGTTTCTAGCGCAGTGCCCACCTGTCATAGCCCATCAATCATCGCGTCATTACGCTCCTCCTCCCCAGCCAAGCAAGGCATGCTGCTGAGTTGCTTCAGTCGTGTCCGACTCTGTGCGACCCCACAGATGGCAGACTACCAGGCTCCTCTGTCTCTGGGATTCTCCAGGCAAGAACACTGGAGTGGGTTGCCATTTCCTTCTCCAGTGCATGAAAGTGAAAAGCGAAGGTGAAGTCGCTCAGATGTGCCCGACTCTCAGCGACCCCATGGACTGCAGCCCACCAGGCCCCTCTGTCCATGGGATTCTCCAGGCAAGAGAACTGGAGTGGGGTGCCATTGCCTTCTCCGAAGCAAGGCATAGTAAATCATATAATAGTGTGAACTGCGAGAAAGTCAGTGGCCCTGAGCCACTTGCTGATTCAGTCTTGATCTCAGCCCTGGTCCCCTAGAACACAGAGCTGGAGGCCAGCTGATTTGTGTTGATGTACGGCAAAAGCCATCACAATATTGTAAAGTAATTATCCTCCAATTAAAATAAATAAAAGACAGAAAAAGAAGAAACACCAGAAAAAAAAAATGCTGACACTTCATTGGAGAAGTATAAGGCCTGGGAAGGGAGGGTGATGGGAAGGGGAGGGAGGTGAGGTCAGATGCCAAGCAAAGTGATATGATGCATAGTGTGCTGGCCACCACGTGCCTAGCTGGTCTCAAAGAAACCTAGCAGGCTGTCTGGCGTGCATGTCTCTTCCAGAGGGCTTACAAAGAGAAACCACACCATGAAACAGTGCTCAGAGGGCAGGGAAGAAAGGGAAGAATTCAGGGAGCATCGTCTGGCATCCTCACTAAGCCAGCCCTCATGGACTGGACGTGGAAGTGAGACTCAGCCTGAGGGGGCTGCTGAACCAGAGAGAAAAAGGAGGCAGTCGAGGGGACCAGCGACGACGCCTGCAGTGTGACTCAGGCTCTGGACACAGGTGTTGACCTTCAGTGCGCTGGGGCAAACCCATCCCACATGGTCCCACGTTTGTCCCTCGCCGTGTGGGGCTCAGACAGCCTTTGGGAGGCCTTGACACCTTCTTCACCGCTCTTCCAGTCCTTTCCACATCACCCTTCCAGTCTGCTTTCAAAGCAAGTCCCTCGGGGCTGCGCATAAACTTCCATCAGTGCCTGTAGTAAGAGAGAGTAAAGAGGAATTATGGCTGCTCCTTGCTCGGCTGGGTTTTGTAGAGTTACCCCAAAGCAGTGTTTATCATGCCATTGAGCTGGAGGCCCATGCTTGATGTGCTATCTGTCCTGACCCCAATCTCTCTCTGCATCGCTGCCCTTCCACCAGCTCTCCTACAGTCCGGCTCATTCTAGGGTCATTGCTGACAAGTGTATTACCGGTGTTTATCCATATTAAATCTTGTACCGTTGACTGCCTTCTTCTCTATTTCTCTAAACCCTCTTTGGTCTTCCTGCAGTTTCCCTTCCTGCCTTGCCTCGTCCTTCTTGGAAAGGCAAAGCCTTCTAAGACAGGAGTTCTAGTGAAGGTTGTTGCTAATTGTTTACGAGGAATGAAGCTGTAAGAGGAGGCCCTGGCCCCAAGTCTGGAGCCTTCATCTGGAATTGGTACTGACCCGTTCATAATTGCTTCCCAGGTGGCGCTAGTGGTAAAGAACCCACCTGCCAATGCAGGGGCTGTAAGAGAGGCAGATTTGTTGGGTTCCTGGGTTTGGAAGATCCCCTGGAGGAGAGCATGGCAACTCACTCTGGTATTCCTGCCTGGAGAATCCCATGGGCAGAGGAGCCTGGCGGGCTACAGTCCATGGGGTCACAAAGAGGCGGACCTGAGTGAAGTGGCTTAACATGTACACACTCATAATTACCTCTTTCCGGGCGGTGCAGACTTCACTGATGCGACTGGCTTCATTACAGTTTACATTTGGGAAGGTAACTGTTGGCCAGCACTTTTCTCATGTAAAAACACAGTCGAAAGCTCTCATCTTAATCATGTTTTACATAGCTCGAGCACTTTACAGTTTATAAAACACTTACATTTGATTTTTCCTAAAACCTAAAAGCATGTGCTGTTTTCCCCTCTCCATAAAACATTTTACTAGAGCAAAAATAAAATGCATTTGATTCTAAAGAATAATGAAATAAGAAGTTCTACCTTAATTGAGCCATTAGGAAATGAAAACGCATTTCAGCATTCCCTGTGTTGACTTTTATATCATTAACGCTAGGGAGACAGGCTCAGCCAACATGTTTCTTTGTTTCCCACTAAATGGCAACACTTAACATGTGTGTGTTAGCATACAATTAATTTTCCCAAAGTTTCACATATTTAATAATTTCTTTGAGGTAATTATCTCTGAGAGTAGAAATGTACTGGGAGGCATAATTTGTTGAGTTTGCCAAACAAATTCATTCTTTCTGTGGCCGGTGTTGACCATGAGATTTTGGCAGTTAAAAGTATCATCCAGCATAGGAAAGGAATAATTTCAGTGAGTGCAGACTCTTGCATCTTCCCATACATAGACAAACGCTAAAGTCCTTAACTTGAGATATCTGGCTTCCTTTAATTAACAATCATCTTTTGATGTTCAGCCCACCCGTCCTTCATTGCAAAACTTCTGCATGTTTGGGCTCCTTCCCTCACCTCCTCAGAGCATTTCTGTCAGGGTCCCTTGAGATGCTGTCTCAGGGGCTTGCAGTCCTAAAAATTCCCACCGAATAAAACATAACTCTGAAAAAAATACAAATATAAAAAAAAAAGCCATCGTCAAAGAAAATTTGGCCTTTTACCAATGATAAGGCACTAGAAACAAACTGCTTGCTTGATATTTGAAATCGACCATGTTTTATGCACAAACTGATGCAAAAGTCACAAGAAATTGGGTGATAATATGTGACACAGATGAAAATAAGGTCAGATCTCTTTGTTATTCGTTTTGATAAAACCCCACCATCCACTGTAATGGAAAATACTTAATTAGGCAGCTCATTCATTCAGTCAATAGCGAGTTGTTTCATGCCTCTTAGGTACCAGGCGCTATCAAGGTACATTCTTCTTCTCCACTGACCCTCCTCCTCGCTCTGTACCTCCTCTTTCTTCCCTTCTTTGTGCTCCTCCTCCTGTTCCTCTCTCTTCCTCCCAAAATTTGGCAGGCGGCAAAGCTCTTGAGTCATGACGTGTTCCTATTCTCCTGGAGATGAGGAGGAGGAAAGGTCTCTGTTTCTTTGGAGGGACACGTCTCACCTTCCTGCCTGCTCACTGCAGTTGCCGTCTTGCACAGGGAAAGGAATCTTTTGGGCACACAGAGAACTTCAATATGCCATTCAGCTGTGTTAGTGAGAATGGAATCTTGAGACTCAGAAAAAAAAAAAAAAAGATAATCACAGAGCTTTGAAATATCTGGAAGTTATTCCTCCAAGACCCCTGGTAGGGGTTTCAGATAATGAAGTGGATAGTGGTGGTGGGAGGGACCCCAAGCATTTATCCACTCAAGACATCGCCCCCTTCACATTTCATCTTTGGTGTCACAGCAGCAGTGCCAACAGGACACAAGCCTTCTTGCCCCAATAATAGCCCCTTACAGCTTCAGGAAAAGCCATCATGTTTCCGCAGCATTTATCTGTCAGCAGGAGACTATTATGGGAGCACAAACTTGCCTTGTATTAGCGTTATCAGTTCATTATGATCCTTGGGACGTGTGCCAGCCAGTGGGCTGCCAGTCTGCTGACCAGCACAGGGGGATATAACTCCACATCCCAAAATTCAAGCCTTGAGAAGACAGCAGGCCCACAGGGGTGTGTGGTCGGGGACATTTTCTCTGGCCAGGAGTTCACAGAGCCCTGGCTTGATCAGCACGATCCCCAGAGATGCCCAGGTCAGGCTCACTGTCCAGGCTGGGCCCACCTTAGTCTTCACGGACCATCAGTGGACGCACTTTCCCAGCTCACTTCCCCCAGTGCTTACCCTGGGGTGGAACAGTGCTTACCCTGGCGTGGATTGTGACTCAGTTCCATGGAGGCAACCTCTCCTTCCTGGGCTGGTGGTAAGGAGTAACTACATGCCTTGTAGGCATCATTCTCACCTGGAAACTTGGTGCGGTGACGTGGATGCGGTCGAGGGACAGGGATGCTATAAACAATTAGCGTCTCGCGTTCCCTGTGCTGAGGGAGAATGTGGCAGGATCTCCAGAAATTCCTGTTGGGTTTTATCTTTTGTGATGAGGCCATCGGGTCCTCCTGCTGGGTTGCCTGGCTTGGAAAGAGGAGAAAAACCTCCTCATTGTTGGGCTGGAGAGTAGCCAGTGCAGGGAGAGGATTCAGAAATCTGGGAGACACTGCTTGCTGCTGTTGTTTCCTGTGTGGAAAACACCAGTGTCAGAGCAGGGTGGGGAGGCACCTCGAGACAGGGACACACACTCCAAGGGCAGAAATCTTCACCACACTTGGGGCAAGGGGTGATGCTCTGGGTTCAGCTGCATAGATTATGGCAAGGCAGCTTGAGTGGTCCTCAAGATCCAGGTGCAAGCCATTCTAGGACTTAGCCAGACTGGGATGGGGAAAGAGTTAGTGTGGACCTGGGTTCAGCTATTTGTGAGACACTGGGTGCTTTTGTACCCAGGGAAACATAGGTTTGGGGGACAGAACAGGCTGAGCAGTGTCTGGGAATCTTTTCCTATTTATCTACCTCCTGGAACCCAACCCCAAGGAAACCATTTGGGGAAGCGTCCACACTGTTGCACTTGGGGAAGAGTGGAATATTCCTTAGGAGAGAGCTTGAACTTGGGGAAGAGGGAGGAGGGAAAGTGAAGAGACCTGCATACAAAGAATTAGGAATAGAATAAGTAGAAATCCATGCTTTGCCAGTTCTTTGCTGTGTGACCTTGGGTAGGTCACTCCACCACACAGGGCTACTTAAAAATTTCCTTATTTATAAAGTCTGATGATGGTTCTAAATGATTGCCCAAACCCTCCCCACTCCCACCACCTCTCCAGCCATGAGGTCTTGTGAATGTAAGAAATGTCTGTTTAAAGGAGTTTGTCACAAGAACAATGTCAGCTGCTGTTCCCCTTCTACACTCCACAATTCCTGTGTCCGATGCCTTTTGTTCTATTCTCCTTGGGCTGACTTGCCCACCTGGGGGTGCCAATATGGGGACAGAGGAGAATAAAGAGGTGGCTTAGAGCTTTTTGCTGGGGTAGGGGTGGACTACAAATAGCACCTGCTCCAGGTGAGCAGCGGAAGATTGAGAAGATGATGGGCTGAACGACTTTCAAGCTTGTGGGAGCCCAAGAGATCTGCCCACCCCGACTCTACCTCCCAGAACCACCTTTGCTTTCTGGAGAAGAGATGACTTCGGCCAGGCCATGCAAAATGGTCAGGACCGGAACCCAGGTGTCCTCTGCACTCGCCCTCCAGCTAGAGGTCTGGAACCTGCCCTGGCTCTGGGAAGGAACCCCAGGCCCCATGAGCTGTCTGGGGACAGAGGGGAGGAGAAAAACTCTTCCCACAAAGAGTGTGTGTCCTGGCCACACTTGCCTGGGAAACCATAGGAGAAGCCTGGCCCTGCCAGGCTGGATCACGTCCCCAGGGTGTCTGTGCCGGTGGGCCCTCTCCTCCCCTGCCGTGGAGTCTGCAGGCTCACACTTGCCATGGAGGGAAGGGAGGAAAAACTCTGCTCCAGGGCCGTGTGTGACTGGGCTGGACAGTCACTGCGGAGGAGGAGGACGGCCTAAGAGGGCTGGATCTCAGGGACCTCTTTCTCGCCCTGGAGGACAATCAGCTAGGGCCCAGGGGTGAGGCCCTTAGCTACCTGTGTCCCTGTGCCTTGGATGCAGACAGTAGTTGTGCGGGCATGAGCCTAGCTTTTTTAATATTAATTTTTATTGGAGCATAGTTGATTTACAATGTTGTGTTTTTCTATTGTATAGCCAAGTGAATCAGTTATAGATATACCCACTTTTGTGTAGATGCTATTCCCATATAGGCCATTACAGAATATTGAGCAGCATTCCTTCTGCTATACAGTAGGTACTTATTAGTTATCTATTTTATATACAGTAGTGTGTATATGTTTTGAACCAACATAGACTTCCTGTTTTCCCTCATTTGCACCCAGTGGCTTTGCATCCAATCCAAACTGTGAATTTGTCTTTCTTTTCATGCTCCACTGAGTGTGCTCTATCTCCAGTTTACAAAAGGTGCACCCCCGAAAAGACCCAGTGGAATTCAAACAACCTGTTAGGAGCTAAGTCCCTGCGGGGCAGCCATCCTGTGCCCACAGCAGACGGCCCCCGCCCCACCCTAACTGCTGTGGTCTGACATTTCTTTCAACAAAGTTTTTAATCAAGCAACGGCCATGTGCCAGGCACTGGTAAACACTGGGGATTCTCCAGTGAACAAAAACAGACAAGGTCCCTGCCCGTATAGAGCTTACAATCTAGTGGTGTGTGTGTGTGAGAGTGTGTGTGTGTGTGCACACGTGCACGCAGGGGGTGGTATTAGTTATACCAACATATGTATAATTGCAAACTAATAAATTACCTGAAGCAAGGCAAATAGCAGAAGCTTCTGATGTGATCTGGAAGCTGGGACGTTCTAGGCGGTAGGAACAAAGCCTGAGGGGGCCATCTCACGGGCTGAGACAGGGCGTGGAGACACATAGGAGCTCGTTATCTGGGGGGTGCTGGTTGGCCTCGGGGAAGGACTGGGATCTCTTTCCTAAATGCAACAAATTTCGAAGGGGACTTTGGATGTTCATTTTACAAAGTGCTCCCTGGCTGCTAAGTGCTTAGCGAGTGGGTTTCCAGGGGCCAGAAAGGATGCAGGGAAGCCAGTCTGAGGTCTTGGCAAGACATGGTGGTTGGATCTCTGCACCCCTCTTTCCATTTCTGATGTAACCAAGTACCTATGTGATTAAAAAAAAAAAAAATCCAGGGCTGCTGGGGGCTCTACTGACAGGGCCGACATCTTCATCCATCTCTCTGTGAGATACCTGCCAGCGCCCCGAGCCTGGAGAATCCCACACGGTCCTCCACTTCAGCACATAGGAAAAACCTCAGCTCGGTTTCCCAGCCTGCACGAGCTTCCATTTATCCAAGTCGAGTATCATCTGCCGTCCTGCCGCCCCAGCCCCTCCCGGGCGGCCGGCCCCTCCTGGGGCTTCTCACAATCCTCCTGCTTTTATTCCTGAAGTGCTTGAACACTGCTTGCAGTTACAATCCATTTAGACTTTATTCTGATGATAAAATGATGTTTTCCCCCCTACTGCTCATTGTCTTTTGTAGAATATAGAATAAGGTGATGGTCTCTCTTGAGGGCTTTTCCCCCCTCCCTTTTAAATAATTCTATACCTATCTCCTCCCCATACTCATTTGAATCATCAAATTGATTATTATCCCTATGGCTGGCACATCTCAAAAGATGACAAGCCCCAGAAGAAGGACTGGGGCTCGACTTACAGCTGGTTTTGGTACAGTAATATTCAGGTTCATGGAGATAGCAGCAGACAGGGATGCAGGTATGTTCGTAGCTGGGGATTCAGGTGTGTATGTTGAAGTGTCTACTTGTGCTGTGAAGTGGATGTGGCTGGTAAGTTGGTTGTTTTAACCATAATTGTGTTTTTCTAAGCAGACAGGAATTTATTTGCTTGTGTCTGTGTCTTGGGAACGTTTCTGAGGGCTGCCAATGAAGAGAACATCACTGTATACATCTTGAGAGTGTTTTATAGCATCAAGCCCTGCCGTCTAGTCCTGTGAGAACTGTTCAGAACCCACTGGCCCAGGTGATGAGAGCTGGGAAGGGAATCAGCCCCTCTCTTGCTGGGGCTCACCTATGGGCCTGACCCTTTGCACTTTTGTGCACTAAACACCCGGGGTGAGGCTCGGAATTTCTAAGGAGCTGGCCTCTTCTTTTTGATAGGCGAGAGGAGAAATGGGTCTCGTTTTTAAATTTTAAAAACAGACCCCTTCCAAAAGGCTGAGAAATGAGTTTGCTAGACCTGCCAGTTAAAAGATCAGACTGGGGGTTCGGGTGGAGAGGATATAGAAGGGGCACACCTTTCGAGTCCTCAGCCCTACCAGCCAGTTGGGCTAAAAAAGAAAAAAAAATTTTTTTTTTTCTTTAATGGCGAGAGGACAGGCCTTGCGGCTCTACAGCACAGTTCTCCTACTCCTCCGGAGGTGGGGACCTCGCGCGAGCGCCTGGTTCCATTGAAGTCTCTCTGGCTCACCCCCCTCCCCCCACCCCAGCTCGATTCTGTCACTTTAAGTCCAGCCCCTGAGAGATAGCCAATAGGAGCCAAACCATACATCAGTCTCCCAGCCTTAAAGCTACAGTAGGGTTAGTGGGCTCCAGGTCTCTGGTGCCCGAGCCGCCTCCACCGCTTCGCATCCCCTCTGCCCGCACAGGAGTGTGTGCCCGAGTGCGGGAGCGCTGGGCTGGGCGCGCAAGGCTCTCGGCCTCCCTCGCGCCCCGCCGCGGCGCTTCCATCCACCCACTCCGCCTCGGCCGGCTCAGCGTGCCCCTGCCCGGACTCGCACCTCGCCGGTGCCCTTCACTCGCTCTTCCGCGTGATCTCCCCGCCGCCTTTTCTCTACCAACTGGGAATGCTAAAACGGGACTGATGGACGTGTCCGAACTCTGCGTCCCTGACCCCCTCGGCTACCACAACCAGTAGGTGCTCGGCTTCTCCGTCTGTGTCTGTCCTTCTTCCTGTCCGGCCGTCTCTGTCTTGAGTGTCGCAGTTCTTCTAGGCATTCTTGAAGTGGCAGGGACCCCGGGGCGGGGGCGAGGTGAGGGCACTTGGGGGGGACGTCTGAAGGGGAAAACTGCACACTTTTCTGGGTTTCCTTCTGGGGGTGAACCCGACTCTAACTTTTCCCTCACCGCCCCCCCCCCCGTTTTGACAAACCCTCACTCTTAGGTGAGAGCAGAGCTTTTCTTATTCATTCCGATCGTCCCCCGCGGGGAGAAAATATTTGAGTTTCTGTGGAATGGGGAGGAGCGAGCCCAGAACAGGTGCGGGAGTATCTCAAGGATGTCCCGTCCCCACTCGGGAAAGCGTCCCTGCGGGCCCTTTGACTTTAATGTTTATTTTCATACGGGGGACCAGAAACGGTCCGGGCAAGGGGGCGAAATTGAACGTGCCGCGCAGGTTTGGAAACTGGGCGGCGAGCGCGGTCCCGCGCTGCGGTCCCAGAGCGGCTCCCCGAGGGCGCGCACGCGGCGCGGTGGACTCAAGTCCCCCCAGCCCCCGCCCCCAGGGGTGCGGGCGGCGCGGCGGGGTAAAACAGCTCCTCGCATGCCCCGCCACGGGATGCCCGCCTCCCGCCAGGAGTGGGGGCAATCGACTGGACGCTGCAGCGGAGGCAAAGTTGGTTCGCGGCTTTAGGCGAGGCGGTGCCGGGTGATTTGTGTGCCCCGGGGCGGCTTTGCGCTCGCCTCCCTGGAACCTGGGGTGGTCTGAGTCGCTTGCGCGCGGGTGGCCGGCGGGGGCTGCAGGGCTAGACATCGGGTAACCGCAGGTCCCTGGACTTGGGCAGCTTGCCGAGTGCGCGGAGTGAGGAAGCGCACAACTGATCCCCCAAACGGTGGAACGCTGCCCCGCGCGACCATCCTTGACTTTGCGCGGTCCTGCTCCGGCCACCCGCCGTTCCCCTTCCAGGGCCCTCCGCGATCGTCGCTCCCCACCTGCCCAGGCACCTGTCTCCGGCTCCCAGCGGGCGCTCCAGGCGCCGCTAGTCTCCGGGCAGGTGTCGGGGCGTCTGGGTGTGGGCGCACTCCATGTGGTTCCCCCGGAAGGCTTCAGATAATACTACAATGAAAACTCTAGATTCTCGTGGACCTGCTTAACTTCTTGCTATTCTTCCTCTTCTTTTTTTCTGCCCCCCTGAAGCAAGCTGAGCTGCCAAAGTCAGTTCTCCTTCGGTCATCCTTTCGTTTTCTGTACCACCCCCTCCTCCCAGGAACCACGACATCCCTAAACAATACTCTGAATAACGTGGGATCCCAGTAAGTGTGATTATGCCCCGCGCTGAACAGAATACCTCCACCCTAGGTGGACCGCGCGTGAGAGAGAGGGCAACTTCACAGCAGCGTCTCCTGGAGGGGCTACCGCAGGGTCCAGCCTCCACGCTGACCTTTTTGATTCCAGTTTTGGGGTTTCCCTGGGCAGAGGGTCCTTTAGGTGCCGCCAGAATTGAAACAGAGTGTCAGAAGAAGGCGATTGGATTAGGAGATGAGGGGGATCTTGGATTCAGATTTCCATCAGTGTGAAAAGTGTCTTTTAATTCTCTTTAAAGGTTGCACTGATCCCAGCTTGTGTGGCTGGTGCAGTTGAAGTGGGGACCCGTTTCACACTGTGGTGCTCCCTCCATAAGGGAGGGGGAGCCCCCAAAGAAACCTCCCGGGTGGGTGAGACTGTGAACTGTGTATGATTCTTGTGGGGCATTTCCTCACATAAAATTACCAAGTACGACAAATATTGGATATTTAAATTATTTAGTTTTCTTCTCTCCAGAGGTGACTTCTTTAGTTGAGCTTGAAATATCTATGTATTTGTCCCTGGCTCAAGTCACAGTCAATAAATATGAAATTTTGTATGGGGGAAGTACATCTTTTGATTATGTTGACCAGGAAAGCAAGGAGAGATGGGGGATTTAGCAGCTGGGTAATTCATCGAGTTGACGGCAACCCTGGCTTGAGTTTGAGGAGAAATATGGGCAAAGAAGGGATGTCAGGGAAGCGGCAAAGGGGAATGAGGTAGCCGAGGTCCTGGGTGTCTGGGAAGGGTTTGAAGTGGAAATCAATTATAAAGTAAGCCTGATAGTGATTTGGATTTGGACTCCCTAGCCTTCTTGGTTTTGTTTGTTTGTTTGTTTTTGCAAAGAATTAACTTCTCACTCCATGGGGCACAGGAAAAGCCAGAAACGTGCCTGCTTCTTCTACGGAGGATCTAAGCATCCCGGTGAGATGCCGTTTCTCAGAGCCCCAAATCTGGTGGGCAGCAGTCCAGGCGTTAGTGAGCCGCCCCCCCCCCCCCGCCCCACACAGGTGACTGCCTCCTGGAGAAGGCGTACCTCTGCAATGGTTACTGGGGTACAGAATTGCCAAGGACAAGCTTGTAGAGGTCGGAGGCTGCTGTTGGGGGAGGCAGCTTTCTGACCACCACCCCCCGGTGTTTCTCTGCTTCACAACAAGTAGCTTTAGAGCCCCCCTGGTAGCAAAGTGACAAGATGCAGGACGGCATTCTTTGGTTTGTTGGAAGGACGGTAGAATGAGTCCATTCCTTACGGTGCCTAGGTTTCTCTGGGAACATATACAAGAGTGGGTGGGTTCGAGTGCTCTGTATGGATAGTTTCTACCTATTTGCCTTAGTTGACATCCCCAGACTTGAAAAAAACCCAAGGGCGCAGGGACCACAGTCCAGCGAGGAAGAACTCCCCAGACTTCCCTTTCACCTGCTAATATACAAAGAGCGATCTTTAATATTTTAGTGTTATTTTCACTTTCCGGGTGAGAAATTCACTCACACACACACACACACACACACACAGAGATACACCAGGACCTTCATACCTTTCTCTCCTTCATTTTCATTTTCCTGTAGCCAATCCTGTAGGTGACTCCATTACCATTTCTAATCAATATTTTATGTACATATATAATCAGCCAGAGTCGAGTGAGCGTGCTGGCTTGTGTGGGCCTGTGTACAAATGCGTCAGGGACGGACCGATGGAGGTCCTCGGCAGACAATCCGGGGAGCTGGGGGTGGGGAGGGATGGCTTCGTCACCCACCATCCGATGACCACTTTGCTGATGTTAAAGAAACAGAAAACAAACTGTCCCAAAGGTAAAATATGTGGGTTCACACGTAGGAAAAATGCCACATGGTAATTCAGAATCAGTGACCCAGAGAAAAACAAAGGGGGGAATTAATTTTTAATGGTACATTTAAAAATAAATCAGCAGGAGGACATTCATCTTGGTTTTCTGAGGGAGGGGCTCTAGGAAATAAACCTTTAGGTGTCTGTAGCCCCCTCTGGAAGGTATGGGCTGCTGTGGAAGAGGATGGGCTCGTCGTTCAGGCCTTAGGGCGACAAGCTTAGCAGGAAATAGGAGGGCCCCAGTCCTGGGCAAGGCCCTTTCCAGCTGAGTGAGATCTTGACATCAACTGGAAATTTCCTTTCGGAGCTTATTTCCGCAACTCCATTTTAGAAACAGTCCTCGATTTTTACCAACAATTGGAACATACAAAAAAGATGTTTCTTAAACAAACGTATATGAAGAAACAGACTGACCCACCAAACAAGAACCTTTTCATTCTATTGATTTGGAGGAATCAATACATATTCCATTTAGTCCGGGAGAGGAGAGACAGAGGGGACTTTCGGGGAAAGCTCTGCGAGGGAAGTGGCTGTGATAGAGATTTCATGTCATAACCCTGCCTTCTCGGAGTGTCCCGGCTCTAGCCCAGGGGGCCCTTGTGACTCTGTCTGCTTGATTCGTGTTCCTAATAATGGGACATATTGCCAAATGCTTTCTTTTCTTTTTTTAATTTTAAGATAATCTAAACTCAATGAGTTTGTCTCCTTCCTCAGTCCTCTACAAAATGCCCAGCTTCTTTTGAGCACAGGAACTGGGAAGCCCTGTACAAGTCTGGCAGCCCAAAGGAAGGTGTGGGTTGAAGAGACATTGCCAGCGTGTTTGCATGAGGGGTGGGAGATGGAACTGACTGTGTGAATGAGCAGGATTCAAAAAGATAGCGAGTTCAGTCAAACATTTAGACAAGAGCCGAGATGCTTTTGACCGGTTCTGCAGCGCCCTTCCCTAGAACGCGTCTTCCAGACGCTTTAGGTGGTTTTCTCAATATTATTTCTTTGGGGTTCTTGTTTACAAGGATAGAATAGCAGAGATGCAGAGCCTAATCCACTCCTTCAAAGTCAAGTCCAGCCCACACCCTGAACACCCCAGGCTGGTGCCTTTTCACACCTACCGGCCATCGTTCAGCCCTGTGTCTCTGCAAGCTCCAGTCCTCCCAGTCTCTTCCAGCTTGACCAGGAGGCCTGCCCAGAATTCGTCAGGACTCCTCCCAGCTTTGCTGGGAGCTTCTGGCTTGAAGCTGGGTGGCTTTTGGCTGAACAGTCCCCTAGGGAATGCACAGCTTGAGTGCTGAGCCTCTGATGTCCTCCACCGTGGCCATGGTTCCCAGAGGATGTGTGGGGCGCCAGCAGAGGGTCCACAGACCAGGCCAGGAAGCCCCGAAGGGCTCAGCTGGAGAATGGACTGGAAGCAGACAAATCTGAGCTCACCTCCTGCCCTTGGGGCCGTTTGCTGACTTCTAGGGATAAACCAAAGGTCCAAGTGCTGGTGACCCCTGATTGGACTTCTCTCTGCTGACCGTTCCCCCCAGGCCCAGCAGCGTTGGACCTCCGGGGAACTGTCATATGCGTGATCATTCCTCGGAGGAAGGGTCCACGGGCCCCAAGGGTTTCTACTGCCCCGGTGTCCCCTGGTGTGGCTAGGATGGCCTGCAGCAGGCTCACGTCGTGGTTGTCCCATCCTCTGGTGTGGCCAGGTCCCTGCACAGGGAGGTTGCGGTGTTTATAATTGCAAATGTAATTAGCAGTCCAGCTCTGGGGGACTGGGATGCTCAACTTCTCTGCACACCACAGTGACCCCTGTGCTGGCTGGCCGGCAGATTAACCCTTCCTGGGCCAGCACGCCCACCCACCCACACATGTTCCCCCCACCTCTAGTGAGGCTGCTGACCTTTCCCTGATAATGGCAGGACTGTCCCAGGGAAGGGGGTTGGGGGGGGCAGACTGCTTTCTGGGAGAGGTTGTCAGGGCAGTGCCTGGGAGAGGTCAGTCACAGGGGGCGTGTTTCTTCCCTAGGCCACTGGGCACGTGACCCTTACCACTTGTGACAGTGTGACCCGCTCCCCGCCTTTGGCAGGCTGGAGCATTTCCTGGCACACTTACTGGGCCACACTGGAAGGAGGTCACTAGAAGACTGTGGGTGCACGCTGGTCAGTGGCTCTAGGAGCTTCGCTGGGGGAAGCAGGGCTCTGGAGGCGCCTCCTTGTACCTTGTGACTGCCAGCTGGCTCCCAGGTTCTGCGGGGGTGCCCTCACTCTCGATGTGTGTGGGGGGCAGACTGTAGGAGAACATGGGCTCAATTTGTCCTTAGGATCAGAGACCACCCCACCCCCCTCCACTGCCACAATCAACCACCCAACAAAAGACATTGACAAATCAGACAAGTAGGAAACTTGGAGCCCCCGTATGGCCCCAGCCCCCCGCCCCTCCCGCGAGTGCACTGATGTGTCTGCCTACCTAGAGTGCCTTTCTGTAGGATCAGGATTACAACAGAGAGGATTTTAATAGCCCCTCTACTTATAAGCATTGGCTTAAGGGAGTGTCAAGCCCTTTTTTGTTGCCGTTAACACCCCTGATACAGAGGATGTCTCCAAACCCCGAAGCATCAAAAGCCGCATCCGTTCCTAGGAAAGTGTCTGTGTGTGCACGTGTGTGAGAGCCACGGCGGGGCTCCCCTTTCAGATGGGAGACGAGGAGCTCTGCTGTTTGAACCTGTCCCCTGCTGGCCTGCCTTTTACCCCTTGCCTGGATTGAGGTCAGGCTGTGGCCACATTCCAGCAAGGGGCTGTGCGCCTTGGGATTTTTCCGTGGTGTGGGAGGGAGCCCAGAGCGACCCAACGGGGCTGGCTGTCCCTGCCATTGAAGGAGTTCAGTCTTTCCTAAGAGGCTCTCTTCAGTTTTCTGGGCCTGGGTAGGGCTGGCAGACCCCAGAGAGGGCGAGCAAGCCAGGCTGCCCTTCTCCCGGAGCACAGATGGTCACACTCAAAGAGGCAGGCGGTTCTTCCCCAGGTCTCCGGCTAACCCTTCTCTCCCTGGATATGGCCATCGACAGTCTTATCGCTAAAGGTCAAATGTGTTCTTACGTCAAGGAAAATCAGACTGGTTTTCATTTGCCCATGGGACTTTCAATATGAAACTGGATGAGGTTAAAAAAAAAAATCTATTGGCTAAATGCCTTAAATTCAGGATTGTGTGGTCTCAGGTTAAAATAAGCTCCAAATAAAAGTTTTCCTGGGGGTTAGAGACATAATTGTTTTATCATCTTCTTTTGCCGTGCTTTTTAACCTACACACGTTTTAGTCCCAAAGAATTTTGTTTTCTTTCTCTTCCTCTTCACCCCCCGCACCCGCCTGCCTTTAAATTTCTCTCCTCTGTTCCTTATGACTTTAAAAATATTCGTCTTTTCAACACTGTCATTCAGTGTCCCCAGGAATGAGCCTTTTCTGGGAATGGTTTTCTGGATAATGTTATTTTGTTTCTCAATGTCATTTCATCCAGAGGTCAAAAGGCAGTTAAACAAAGTCCAACAAGCTTTTGTTTTTATCTCCTGGTTTTAAATGTGATCAATTTTCATTTTAAACTATATCAGAATCCTCTCCTGCCAATTACAGTAGCAGCCAGCCTCACGCCTGACCATCAGTGTTTACTGAAACACTGCATTAAAATGGCACGAATGTCAGGTGTCCAATTAGAGTCAAGCCTTCCTATCTAGGAAGCTGTGAGTTTCAAAACCCCAATGCTGAGTGTTATTTTACCTTTATTTTTTTAACTGCTTAAAATAACTTACATTCATAATGTTTTTTCCTTTTCTTGTTATACAGTTCTTAAAGTATTATATTTACTTACATTTATGTTTTTGGTGTTTTTACCTGGCTTGTATGTTTAAAAAGATACCCAGCAAAAGGTTTTTGAGCATCACTGGTCTTTTCCTGTGTTCTTGGTTTCCGAAACACAGAGAACAAGAACAGTCCTAAGGAAACGCTGTAGTTGGGGGGTTGAGGATGTGAAGGGTGATGTTTCAAATGAAATTCTCTCGTATCTTTGAATGTAACATTTTCCTTCGTCTTTACTTATGTTTTCCCTCTTATTTTCATTCCAACTTGCTCTGGTTTACGTTTTATCCCTCTTTGGTTTTATATGTTTTAGAGGAAGGAGTATAGGGTGTGTGTGTGTGTGTGTGTGTGTGTGTGTGTCTACCTCAGCGTGTGTGTAAGTGTGTGTGAGTGTTCGGGTGTGTTGGAACTGTTTTGAGGTGCTGAGCATGATTAGTTGAGAGAAGTCCCAAAGCAGAATGGCTGTTACGGGTCACCTCATTCTACTTCAGCCATCAAGACCTTGACCCACTGGTTGCATTTGGTGGGGAAAGCAAAGAGGGTAAAAACCTCCTGTTGAAAGCACATGCCAGGTTGCTTGTCTGTTACCCGAGGAGGTACAGGTAAGAGGCTATCAGGATGCCCCACACTTTATTCGAAGCCAGCTTTTCCATCTCTCCACTCTCTTACCTCACTTCCTCACACTTGGAGCTCTAGTGTGGGATCCTGGTGGTGTGAGTGAATGAGCTGGTGTATGCTTTGGATTTTCCCATCCTAATCGATTGGGAGGAAACACTCCTTTTGACGGTGAGACATCTCTTCAGCCCGCATGCAGGGTGCAGTGTCCATCCTTTTCCTGTCGCCTCACTCTTTGTCATTTGTCCCTTGGGCATTTTGACACTGTCCACCTAAGCAGTTAGGCTAACAAGCTTTGGCAGAAAGAACACCGCTTTCACAGAAGTGATAGCAAGAATGCAATGGTTGTAATAATTATAACAGTAATAACAGCTTGCAGCTTTTTCTTCCCCAAAAGCGCCAAGCAATTCTTATAACCATTCCCTCACAGTAACTGGATGAGGGTTGCTGTGTCTTGCCTCCAAACGTAAGTGTTTTTCTGCAAGCATAACATGCCAAGGCTTCAGGTTTGCATGTCTAAATTCATCCAGGGGCAAAGAAAATGCCTGGTGTCTGAAATATGAACAGACGGTAAAGGAGAATACAGTATTCGACACACAGCCCCCTTGAGAAATGCCGGGTGTGTTGCCTTTGAACTGGGAAGGCAGAGGTGTTTCTTGTAAAGGATTCGGACCCTGCTGTCACGATCACCTGAGGTGATCTGCCTCTCCTTGCCCCCAGTGTTCCCTAGTTCCTCTGGCTGCGATCTTAGGAGAAGTTTGCAGACCAAAGGCACCCAGAGGACAAGGGGGTTATGACTTGGCACATGTGAATAGCTGGGAACAGAGCTGGGTGAAGAGAGAGGCAAAGTCACCTTGCCACCCTTGATCGCCTTCTCAGCCGTTCAGCGTCTCCCAGGGCTTTCTGTCTCTGTTCCTGGGTACCTCAGCCTGCTCCCTGGATGCGAAGATCGGAGGGAGGGTGTCCGGAAGCCAACCCTTCTGGATCCCTGTGACCCTTTTGTGACTTTTCATGACGATACCCGGACCTGAACCTGCTCACATGCAAACTGCTCGTCTATGCATTACTTTTGAAATTAGCTTGGCCTTTGTTATTTCCTCTCTCATCCCTGACCCCCGTTTTTTGTTTGTGTGCCTTGGAAATAGGAGACAGCCTCAGACACCAGCCTAATGGTATCAGCCAAACATAATCGGAGCCACCTGAATATACCAAGGTCCCAGGACTGTCTGTAATTTTTTTCTACTTCAATATTCTTACTCAATTTCCACCCCCTCCCCTGCCCCCGCAAATAGCCAACAACCCAAAGCTTTGGGTTATTAATTGATTATTATCTGATTTAACAAACAAGACGTCCTGCCCCACAAGGAATCCCAGCAACACTCTGGGCTGTGCTGCTCAGGCTGAGATCTGCTTTCTTCCCCCCCTCCATCGGTGAGAAACGTTATAGCTTCAATTCCCTTGTTGGATCCTGAGTAAAAAATTAATTCATGAATAATAAAAACCAATCAGTCTTGTTGAGTTTAAGAAGGATTAGGAGAAAGGGTGTTTTTTCTTACAGAGAACATTTGGAATCTGCCTGTCATTGTCACCGAGTGTTCGGGGTGGCTTGAGTGTGCATTTAGTCACAGCAAATGAGCTGTTTATTATCCCGAAGGGTAACACGTCTTCCTCAGTTGTGAGGCCAACTTACTGAAAGTTGTTACAGGGGTTTCCCACCCAATTCTCTCCCACAGTCCCATACAGATCAGTGATAATTCATTGACATTAAGGCAGTTTCCTGTGGAAGTGGCTCATCATCAATGGCAACAGACCGGGCATTGCATTATGAATAAGCCCGTTTGTTGATGGAGTGGAGTCTGTCTGTTTCCCTCCCCTTTCTTTCCCTGGGAAGTAATTGACCAGAAATTTACATACCTTTGCCAGAAGTACTGAAATTAGACTTGTAGATGCTCTTTTAGTTTCCAGAATAGTATCTACCTCCCAGGGTGGCTGTGAAGATTAAACAGAGGTAATTCACAAGTGTCAGGCACATAGTGGGTGTACATTAAATGTTCGATGTTTTTATTAATTTTTTGATGTTATCTATTGGGAGTTACTTCTCATTTCTTTGATACAACTTCACAATGAGAGTCCTTCCTACTCAGGAGCGAGATTGGGGTGCTTGAATTGATTACTTGGTTTAATGCGATCAATGTGGCTTGGGTTTCCATATGTAACACAAGGGGATTATAGAAGGAATTATGACTTGGGACCCAAGGTGGTGAATAAGAAATTTCCTCTGAATGAATCCCTCTATCCTTGGACTGTGGGTAAAGTTGCCCAGTAAAATACAGGACCCTCGGTTGCATTTGAATTTTAGGTAAACAACAAATTTTTTTTTTTTAGTATAAGTATGTCCCATGTGATATTTGCTAAATCTGGCAACCCTACCCATGAGTGTTTTTCTTAAACTGATCTGATCAAGAAACACATTTCCCTTATTTTTTTTTCCTACTTTTGACAAAGCTTCAAAGAACGATTATATGCAGTTTTTTCAAACTGTATTTTAAATGACTATCTTTAACTTTTTGCCGACATTAACTTGTTAGGTTGGTCATGTCCTTAGACATGGGTTAGTGGGTACAAGTCATTTCCGTCATCCAAATATATTGATAGAGTAGCAATCAGGCAAACACGTCTGCTGAATGAGGTCTTATAGCGTAGCACCCAGAGTTACTGAATGTTGCTTTGGGGAGGAACAGGGTAATTACGCAGAGTCTTTTAGGGAACTTGTCTCTGCACGATGTTTCTCGGACAAGCAGGTTGAGGGACTGGATTACTAGAAGCTGACACCCCAGCAATTGGAAGCTACACTTGCAGCACCTTGAAGGCCAAAGCAGCAACAACCTCTTCCTGCCTTCCCCCACAGGGACAGGAGGCTGG
Source organism: Oryx dammah (assembly GCF_014754425.2). NCBI lineage: Eukaryota > Metazoa > Chordata > Mammalia > Artiodactyla > Bovidae > Oryx > Oryx dammah. Next base: position 15,236,431 of record NW_024070210.1, on the reverse strand, counting down.
CCCTTTGGAGACATCCCCTAAGTGGGTGTGGAGGAAACAGGCCAGTTCAGTGTTAGGTGGTAATGTAACAAGGACAACGGCCAAACCTGATACAGCAGGTTGAGGGCATGGGTGAACTGGGACACACCAACGGGGGACCAGCGAACCCCAGCTTTTCTTCGCCTACCTCTCAGGGCAGCATAGTGGTTTAGCCCGGGAAACACAACCATTGTTTTAAGCCTGGTACCCTCACCACCCAGAGTATGGGGAATGGAAGAGCTCTAGAGCCCCCTGCAGGCCATAAATGGCACTGCACCTCGTGGGTGACCGTCCCACTACAGAGCCTCCTGAGGGTGGGCTGGAATGTGGAGGATCCTAGAAGGTGAACCTGTGGAAACGCAGGATCCTAGAGGACTGGGTGCAGAACCCCGGCTTCAGAAAGAAGCCCTGGTTTCAGAACTGCCTTTAGGAGCCACACTCCATGCTTTTTAGCACTGTAGTTACTTCCTAGTCTGGCATGCCAATGACCTCCCGCTATGCTCACCGCCTCCATGGCTTGCTGTGGCCTCCAGACAGACTGGGCAGTGCTCAGGCCTCACTCAGCCCGAGGAAAGCCCTCCCTCCAGCTGCTGGAAATGCAGAACCACCACGGCCAGCTCTATTTTCAGAGCACGATTGACACTCGCTGTTCAAATTCTCCTCTCTAAGATATCTGACTCCCTGGGGATCATTTTAGGATTTGCTGGAAGAAGAGTCTTGGGGAAGAGGAGAGAGCTGAAAATAAACTGCAGAGTCAGAGGTGGACAATTGTAATAATAGTAATAGTAACCGTTGTTAACATTTATTGAGCACTTACTGGGTACCAGGCTTTGTCGTACGATCGTTTTCATGTGTTAACTCACTGCCTCCTCACAATAACCCTATTGGGGTTAATCGGAGAATAGGAACTAGCTCCTGTTACCATCCCCATTTCACAGGGAAGGAAACTAAGGTACAAAGATGCTAGGTCACTTGCCCAAGGTCACACAGCTGACAAAGCTGGGATTTGGCTTGCTGTGTCCCTGCAGTCTAACCAGTGTTACACGTGTTACGCGTCACTCACTGGGTCTAGAGTTTTAGCTTTCCAACTCCAGCTTTCAGACCACCCCTTCTTAACTGTGTGGGTTGGACACACAGGTAAGGTTTGGAGAGGAGGCAGAAGAGGAAAATTGGACATGGCTTATTCCAAAAAGGCAGAGGCAGAAGGCCCACGGTGAATTGGACCTTGTTCCCACCCCCCACGCCCTCAGTCTGTGTCCTGGGCCACGGGCGGAAAGGAAAGCTGGAGAAAGGAACTTTGGGTCTTCCTGACCTCATCCTCCAGAGACCGTGGGCAGCCTCCAGAGGCTCACGCCTCCCTCTGAGTCCATCATCAACATATGCTGAAGCCGTATTCTCTCCCGTCTCAAGCCCTTCCCCGTTCTCTCATCACCTGCTCTCCAGTAACTAAGTCTGAATCTCAGGATCCTACTCTTGTGTCCAGCTTGGGCTCCCGGATGGCCTCCCACCAGCACATGCAAGATAGAGCTGCAGCATCATCCTCCGGATTGCTTCTCCCTGTGTCTTCTTGCCTCGCCCTCCTCTGAGGCAGAGACCCCGGCCAGGATGCAGGGCGTGTTTCCATTCTGTCCGCCTCTCTCTCATTGTCCACTCCCCTCCGCAGCCTGGACAACACCTCTATTTTTTTTTCTTTTTTTTTGTTTTCAACTCCCCATTCCCCCTTCAGGAATCATAGGCTTGTTTTCTATGTCCGTGAGTCTGTTTCTGTTTTGTAAATAAGCTCACCTGTGTGATATTTTAGATTTCACACATAAGTGATAGCGTATGCCATTTATCTTTCTCCGTTTGACTTAGTTCAGTTAGTATGACAGTCTCTAGGTCCATCCATGTTGCCATAAATGGGATTATTTCATTCTCTTCTTTAATGGCTGACGTCTATCTAAATAGACACTTCAGGTCTGCTCTCCCCTCTTTGTACTGTTGGATATCCCCAACCCTCAGTCTGCTGGGCGACTTTCTATTTAGCTTTTAAAACCCTCCTCATATGTTGCCCTCTTGATGAAGCCATCCCTGACCCTTTCCAGGGGGAAGGGATCTCTCTTTTTGCAGTGACAGTCTGGCCCCTGCCCCTGCCTGGGTTGTAATTTGTTGGATTTGAATATCTGCTTATCTTTTCCCACTACATCATCGGCCCCTGGAATACCAGCTTCCTCTCTGTCCCCACTGCCTAGAGCAGTACCTGGCATGGCGTAGGTGTTTGATGCATGCTGGCGGGGTTAATCTAGGGAGATCAGATATAGGTAAAGGGGCATTCTGGGGGCATAAGAGGGAAGTAGGTGGCTCTGGGAGCAACAGTGCCCGGAGGGCCCTGGCCCCGCAGAAGCTATTGCCCTGTTGATGGATGAGGGCAGACCTGGCTAGGTGGACCTCTGTGCCCTTCTTGGGGGCAGTATAGTGTAATGAGTAGAAGGAGATGCTCTGGCTCCAGACTGACTGAGTCTAAATCCTGGCCCCAGTAGTGTGGAAGAACCAGCTCAAACTGGCTCAGGAGAGTCGAGCATTAAATTTTCAGGAATTTTGTAGCTGATTGTTAAACACAATCATTATTAAAACTGAAATTATATAAACTTACTAGTTAATACATTGTCTTAAAAACAAAGGTGATAAGTACTCAAAACTCACTTGGTTGTTGTTCAGTTCAGTACCTACGTCGTGTCTGATTCTGCCACCCCATGGACTGCAGCACACCAGGATTCCCTGTCCTTCACCATCTCCCGGAGTTTGCTCAAACTCATATCCACTCATGAATCGGTGATGCAATCCAACTATCTCATCCTCTGCCACCCTCTTCTCCTTTAGCCTTCAATCCTTCCCACCATTAGGGTCCTTTCCAGTGAGTCCACCCTTCTCATAAGATGGGCAAAGTATTGGAGCTTCAACTTTAGCATCAGTCCTTCCAGTGTATATTCAGGCTTGATTTCCTTTAGAATTGACTGGTTTGATCTCCTTGCTGTCCAAGGAACTCTCAAGAGTCTTCTCCAACACCACAATCTGAAAACCTCGATTCTTCAGCATTCAGCCTTCTTTATGGTCCAATTCTCACATCCATACATGGCTACTGGAAAAGCCATAGCTTTGACTGTACAGACCTGTGTCAGCAAAGTGATGTCTCTGCTTTCTAATATGCTGTCTAGGTTTCTCATAGCTTGTCTTCCAAGAAGTAAGTGTATTTTAATTTCATGACTGCAGTCACCATCAGCAATGATTTTGGAGCCCAAGAAAACAAAATCTGTCACTGTTTCCACTTTTTCCCCATCTATTGCCATGAAGTGATGAGACTGGATACCATGATCTTAGTTTTTTAGATGGCTGAGTTTTAAGCCAGCTTTTTCACTCTCCTCTTTCACTGTCATCAAGAGGCTCTTTAGTTCCCCTTCACTTTCTGCTATAAGGATGGTGTCATCTGCATATCTGAGGTTGTCGATATTTCTCCTGACAATCTTGATCCCAGCTTGTGCTTTCTCCAGCCCAGCATTTCGCATGATGTACTCTGCATATAAGTTAAATAAGCAGTTTGACAATATACAGCTTTGACTGTACTCCTTTCCCAATTTTGAACTAGTCCGTTGTTCCATATCCATTTCTAACTGTTGCTTCTTGACCTGCATACAGGTTTCTCAGGAGGCACGTAAGGTGGTCTGGTATTCCCATCTCTTTAAGAATTTTCCACAGTTTGTTGTGATCCACACAGTCAAAGGTTTTACCGTAGTGAATGAAACAGAAGTAGATGTTTTTCTGGAATTCTGTTGCTTTCTCTATGATCCAAAGACTTGGCAATTTGATCTCTGGTTGATCTACCTTTTCTAAACACAGCTTGTACATCTGGAATTTCTTGGTTCACATACTGCTGAAGCCTAGTTTGAAGGATTTTGAGCATAACCTTACTAGCATGTGAAGTGAGCACCATTGTATGGTAGTCTGAACATTCTTTGGCATGGCCCTTTTTTGGGATTAGGAAGAAAACCAACCTTTTCCAGTCCTATGGCCACTGCTGAGTTTTCCAAATTTGCTGGCATACTGAGTGCAGCACTTTAACAGCATCATCTTTTAGAATTTAAAATAGCTCAGCTGGAATTCTGTCATCTCCACTAGCTTTGTTCATAGTGATGCTTCCTCAGGCCCACTAGACTTCACACTCCAGAATGTCTGGCTCTAGGTGAGTGACCACACCATCGTGGTCATCTGGGTCATTAACATTTCCATTATTCTTGTCGTGAGAACCCCATGAACAGTATGAAAAGGTGAAAGTCACTACTTCTAATATTTTACTGCCTTTATGTACTTGAACTGAATTTGCATCTAATATGTCTGTATGGTGGGAATACTTTATATTACTGCCCATCTCTGCACAGCACCTGTCATGTCACACTGGTAGCTTGAAACTGGCCACGATGGGAGTATTTATACCACAGAAGCAGGCAAATCACTCCGCCTTTTCCAGCCAGTTCTTAAATATTTACCATCACACCGTTGTCTGGCTTCATGACAACCCAGCTCTGTGACCCCAGATAAGTTACTTAATCTCTCTGTGCCTCAGATTCATCATCAGTGACCCCCTTCATTGCTGTAAAGATTAAAAGTTGATCAATATAAAGTAGTTAAAGCAGACACTGGTACACAGTAAGTGCTCAAGAAATGTTGGCTGTTTTTTTAGTATTGCTTTCCCACGGCTCCAGGCATGTCCCTGTTGAAATTTTATCAAAACTCATGACCTTCCCGGATAGCAGAAGGTGAGTTTTCTCCTTAGACAGTAAGATGATTGCTTTTTCCCTGCTGAACCATTGCCCATGGGGTTTAACTGTAGTAGTCTAAAGCAGGAGGCAGAAAGCACTCTTTCTTCAGTGAGGAAAGGCCCTGGTGGAGAGGCGTGCTCAAGCCTCCAGGCCAGGAGAGGAACTGGAACCCCTGCAGTCACTAATGTGGCTGAATGGGTGAGGCGGGCACAGGTGAGGTCAGGAGGGAAACAGAGCAGATGCTAAGGATAGCTGAACTCCAGGGTGGAGGCAGCCTGTGTGGTGGTTGCAGTGGGTCCCTTAGATCCTATGAGGGGGCAGCTCCTCTTCCTGGAAATGCTGGGAAGTGCAGTCATGCCGGAAGAGGCGAGGGCTCCTCTGGTTTGGGGAGTTGGGGGGAATATTTATTCCAGAGCATCTCCACATTAGTGCATATCCCAGCTTGCCCTGGGGTTACACTGGCCGTGCTGCAGTTGCTGGGGAAGCCACAGGAGAGTGGGAAGGAGAGAGCTTGTGGTCCACAGCGCCCAGCGCAGCAGCAGCGCAGCAGCAGCGCAGGAGAGGGCCAGAGTGCGCCAGGCTCTCCTGGACTCCATCTCAATCAGTTTCTCAGACCCCAGCCCTCTCTGGCTGCAGAGAAGGTCTCTACACTGGTGGTTCCCTGGAAATTGCTTCGGGCTCAGACCTTTGGCATCAAGAGGCCCAGCTCAGAGACTCAATCACAGACAGCCTGCTTTCGACGGTGAGAGGACCGCCAGCCTGCAGACTCGGGAATGGCTAGACCCACACAGCTTTGCCGGCCAAGGGCGCATCTCATCACTGGGGGCTCGCTTCATTCTCTGAATCCTTGGTCTGTTGAGAAATGACTTTGCCAAGGAGGAGGCAGCCTTGAGAATTACCCCCTCCTTCCCACCTCTCCGTGAGTGTTGTTCCATCACCCCGAACCCCTTAAAGGCCTGAGTCCCATTTGTTTGTGAATCTGCAGCACAGGGCCAGGTGTGGAGGAACCTTCAATAAATATGAGGTGAAAGCTTGGATACCTTTTGAGAAAATCTGTGCACTGGACAGTGGGCCACAGGTGGCCCACTGACCAAGAGTGCCTGCTTGAGGGAGTGGGTGAGGTCTAAAACTAGTCTTTCTGTTTCACCCCAGGGTATACATGGCAGGGGGTTAAGCTGTGAGTATTCAGGGCCTAGAGGGGCTGAGGAGTCCTGAGCCCTGAGACTCACTGGGAGCAGCCCACTGACTTACACATGCCCTGGTTCTCTAAAGGCCACTGTGTTTCCGTCTGCCCAGCACCATCCTTGCAGCCTGGATTTAGAGCCTGATAAGTCTTCGGAAGCCTTTCTGTCCCGTGTTACTGCAGTTCTGAGTGGGTCCCCGCAAGCAAGTGGGACCAGGAAGGGGCCCCCATGCCCTGCTCTTGCCGCTGCTGTTACAGCGTGCCCGTGAGTAGCCACGGGCTGGGCCCCTGTGTTCCCAGACTCAAGGGGTCTGGTGGCATGTGAGTGTGGGCGGGCAGGAACCCTGGCCTTCAGGGATGTTGGAGGGAGAGTGTTACATGGTCCCTGGGCCATGTCAGTAGATTTTGGGAAGTGCCATATCTTAGCCACTTGGAAGGGAAGGGAGCTGCTTTGTTGGCATTTGATCGAGGGCTCGCTGGCATGATCTCTTTATCAGTGATGCCTCAGTAAATTAAGGGTCCTTATTCCCCTTTTATGGAAGAGGACCCTGAGGTCCAGAGAGGTTGAGCGACTTGCCCACAGTGACAAGGGGATCCACTTGAAGAGCCAGGCTGCAATTCCAGGTCTGGCTGAAACAGCACAGCCCTCCAGACCCACCCTTCCTGACATTCCCCCCGCCCCGATAACCTGGTCCCAAGCTGCCCCAGGAAGGGGAAGCACAGCCCTGAGACGGGCACATGGCTCTTGAGCTGACCCCGGGGCAGCTGAGCAAGAGGGCCAGGGCCTCCAGAAGTGTGGACGCCGGTGCCCGTCAGGCAAGAGGAGGAATTAAGTCCCACCCCCTCGCGGCTCCCAGCTCAGCTACTCAGGACAGCGTCAGCCTTCGTCGGGAAGAGCGGCTGAGAGCGGTCCTCCTGCTTGAGCTGGAGTTCGGGCCCCTGGCCGGTGCCTCCGACGGCTTCCACACAGCCTGTGCAGAGGGGACGTGCCAAGGGCCAGTTTCCTGCATGTGGCCTTCGGGGCACAGGGAGAGGGAGCCAGCTTTGGTTTCTCTGATGGTGTGGCCGATGTTTAGCAGGCCTGGGTTTGGCTTTGAGGTTTTCTCTCTCGTGTAAATCCAACATCCTCCTCCCCAGCTCCACCCCTGAGACCAGCAGAGCAATCCCAGGAAGGACTAGGGACCACAGTAGGGGACCTGCCCTGCACCCCGCCCCCCGGGGACAGGCACCCCTCAGCAAAGAGGCTGTCATTGCCTTGGGAAGGGCTCCAGCTTAGCCTGATTAGATGCCCCAAGTGTGCTCATGGCTGTCAGCCTTGTTCACCTCTCTGCTGCCCCTCCTGACCTCTGCCAGTACTTTATGGTGGTAATAGTAAAAAAAAAAAATTACAGTGGTCTGAAATGGATTTTTTTGAAGGGGGTCTGTACATGTATTTGTCTAAAAAATGTTACACTTTATGATATCTAGATGTTGCATGGAACACCTTTATGGCAGGAGATTAAAGTTACCTGGATCAGAGGGGTCCCAGAAAGTAGGTACCCCTGGCAGCCAGGCCAGGCCCACTCAGCCCCTGAGTGCCCCACATGGGTAGTAGGTGGGACTCCCTACTTCCCAGAAGGAGAAGGCAGATCCTGGGGGCTGGGGAAGACCCAGGAGGCTCATGGCCGCCTTAGCCGGCATTTGACAGATGGGGAAACTGAGGCCCTGAGCGGATGAGGGCCTTGTCTACAGCCCTGTAGCTGACGTGCAGAACCCAGGCCAGGCTTCGCCCCATGCTTGGTTGTGCACGGCCTGACTCTTTGAATGTAAACCCTCTTGGTCCTCTAGCTTCAGGGAGGGCCTCCAGGCCTCATGGTCGGGAAGACCTGATCTGTGAGCCTTGGGACCAACCAGGGCTTGTCACCGTCTCTCTGTTCTGCTGTCACACTGTGTGCGCGTGCCCAGGTCAGGCAACGAGACCGCGGGAGCCAGACAGAGAATCGTAGGGGTGCTGGACAGAGTCAACAATTCCAACCATTTTAAAATATCAAAGAATTGAGGGTTTCAACAGGATGAGAGATGAGCTGACGGTCCTAGCCAGGAGACCTCCCCCTCTCCATGGTTCCCCTGCCGGCCATCCCGTTGCTGGCCTGGGGGCCCCTTCACACTTCTTTCCTGGCGCATCGCTTAGGCGGTGCTCTGATCTCGGTGACCAAGGTGGAGACGGCAAGGAATTCCTCTCCCAGCGCACATGGAGGAGAGGGTGGGAGATTTGAGCCATGTGACAGTAAAGACCGTGTGCTCTGTCTGGCTCCCACGGGCCCTCCTGGTGTCTCACTCCATGGCTAGCACCAAAAAAAAAAAAAAAGTGCATGGCCCTGTTGCCCACCCTGTGGGCACTTTCAGGCAGCACCCCAGCTGCTGCAGTCCATGGCTGAGGTCAGCACCTAACTGGCCAGCCCCGACCTGAGGTCAGCGTCGGGGTCTGCAGTGTTCATAAATACACCTGGCGGGGCTGGTGAGGCTAGAGAAGGCCTCCGATAGAGGAAGGAGAAGGAATCCTTTCCTGACACCTGACTCACAGTAGTGGACCCGCAGGAGTAGAGCGCCCTTCTGTGATGCGGTGGAGAGGGCAGAGCCTTTGATGTCAGACTGGGCTGAATTCACCAGCGCCCCTGGCTCCCCTCGCTGTGCAGTCTTGAGTGAGTCACCTGACCTCTCTGTGCCACACTGGTATCGTCCGAAAAATAGAAATGATAACCCTTCCCTTACAGGGCTATGGGAAACTTTATTACAATAGTGCTTATTAAATGCTCACACGGGGATGTTGTCAGGACCTCACAAAGTCCACGATGCCCAAGCGTTCTCTGTAAACATCCTGCGATCATTGAAAGGAAACCTGCAAACATATGTTAAAGTTGTGAGTTTACTATGAAGAATACAGGTACCAGGATTATGATAGGGGGAATCAAGAAAAATTTTGATGTTAAAAAAACCCTCCTAGGCCTTGCAGGCAGATGCTTTACCCGCTGAACTACGAGGAAAGCCCTAGGTTCATATGGAAAGTGTGAAAGTGTTAGTTGCTAAGTCGTGTCTGACTCTTCACGACCCACGGACTGTAGCCCTCCAGGCTCCTCTGCCCGTGGAATTCTCCAGGCAAAAGTACTGGGGTGGGTTGCCATTCCCTTCTCCAGGGGATTTTCCTGACCCAGGGATCGAACCCATGTCTCCTGCATTGCAGGCAGGTTCTTTACCTCTGAGGCACCAGGGAAGCCCATGGAAATACAGACAGCATAGAGTTAAGTGGAAAAAAGCAGATGGCTGAGTAACATATATAGTCAAATCATAGGTATAGATTTTTAAAGTTCCAAATCCTGGGCATATGCTTTGGGAATTTCTGGAAGGAGACGCAAAAAGCTGTCCTTTGAGTTACCTCTGGGGAACCTTCTTAGGAATCCTGGAATTGGGAAAGATGTTTTTCTTTTGACCTTACCCTTTTGGTTGTATGGAAGTATGTGCTCTCTATGAAAACAGTTTTAATTTAAAAGTTAAGGAGATTGACTTAAGCAAGCACGCTTGCAAATGCGCCTAAGAAGAAAAAACATCAAAATGAAAAAAAGGTCCTCTACAAACTTGGAAGCAACCGCTCTGGACAGACAGACTTCCAGAAACAAGAGTTCTGTCCTTCTCTGCTTCCCTGCCCACCTGCTTCCCCTTGGCCCCTGTGTGCTCAGCTCAGCACGCCAGGGTGGGTCATCCCTCCACCCACAGCAACTGCTGAGGCAAACCCTGGTGCCCGTCTGCCCACAGGCTGGGCTCCCAGGGGTAGAGCTGACGATGGATGAGGCAGCCCAGCTCTCTTGGGCAGGCAAGGGTTGGCCTCCCCCTCTCCCAGAGTCCTTCTCAGCTTCACGCCCGGCAGAGCCAGGTTAGGGGAGTCGCTGGAGGAACGTGATTGGACGAGTGGGCAGCTGCCCCCTGCCTTGGAAACCATTAATCTTGTGTCTCCTCGGCCTCCCACCCCACCGCCCTGGCGCAGACAGACTGGAAAAGGACATGAAAGGGGCCCTGGGCTTCTCTCTGTGGTGGACCGTGACCCTGGAATATACCATCTGGCTTTTCCATGTGCCTTCTGACACCAATTCCCCAGGTCGGGACCCATCAAAAAGAGCCGTGTCTGGTGACATTTCTTATTCTTATTCCTTGGGCCAGGCTTTCGGATTCAAGGTCGCAGGTAGATGCGGCCTCCAGAGGCTGGCTGGGGGGCCTAGGGCCACCCATCCTGTGGATGCCTCGGGGTGGTGGGGGGTTTACACTGGGAGACTCGGGACCACAAGACTCTATTGAGGGCCAGGCCAGGGACTAGAACTTGCTGGGGCTACCAGCTCTGTGCTTCCTCCCCAGCATCCTGACCTCTTCCCACACAAAACAGCCAAAGTACCAGGTACCCAATCTGGGGTGTCAGCAAAGATTGTGACACTGTGCAGAGTTTGACCCTGGCACAGGAATCTCGGCTTTAGTCTCAGATCCGTATTTGCTTTAAGAAGGCAGAAGTTGCTGGCTTTAGATTCATTCCAAAATAGAATTACTGGGGGTAGGGTGAGTGAGTGAGTGAGTGAAGTCGCTCAGTCGTGTCCAACTCTTTGCAACCCCATGGACTGTAGCCTACCAGGCTCGTCCCTCCATGGGGTAGGGTAATTTGGGGCAAAGGAGAGTGTCTTTGATTAACCTAGATGTTTGGTCCTCAGAAATGGACTATCTTTCTGAGCAGTGAGTTCTCCATCGAGAGGGGTATGTAAGTAGAAGGAGAATCTGTTTGGATTGAGCTTGCTGTTGTACACTTTGCCCTTTAGGAAAAAAAAGTCCTTCATTTCACATCAGTGGGGAGCAGGTGGGGGACCTACACGGGGCCACATTGGACAGCATCTCACCTTTTTACTTCTGACCTTTCCAGCATGGGGCGGCACCTCCTGAGCTAACTTGCACTTCTTGGAAAGTTGGTTCACTCACCCTAAGAGCTAACACATACCTAAGTGTTTGCTATGTGCCGAGCACAACACTGCATGTTTTTACGTTTTTGTTGTTGTTGTTGTCTTTACACCCCCGCAGCACTGCAGAGTAGGCACGCATACTTTTCTCATTTGACAGATGAGAAGACCAGAGCTCCGAGAGGTTGAATAGTATCCCCAAAGTCACAGAGCTAATAACAAGGCAAAGCCAGGATTTGAACCCAGAACCGCCTCGCTCTCCGCTTTGCTGGACACCCTCATGGGTGACAAATGGTTCCCCTTGTATTCTGTGCTCCCTGTTGGAAATTGTTTGCTCCCCCTTTTTGTCACTGTTTATACCATCAGAGTTTAGAGGCAGTCAAGAAACTGGATGGTCTCCACTTTGCTGCTCACTGCCTTGGCGGGTCTAGGGGTGGGAGGGGGTCAGGGCTGCAGGGGAGGGTGCCCAAGGGCTCACCCTTGGCAGTAAGGGGGCATTCACCCGGGGCTGTGGGTGCTTAGAGTTGGGCATCTCATTCAGAGACAACCTTCTCAGGCATCAGACACACATGCCCACCGAATCCTTGCAACAACCCAGGGTGCCTTGCTGCGCAAACACTGAAACCAAGGCCCAGACTGACTGCGTGGTTGATCAGCTAGTGGACAGTGGAGTCAGATTCAGATAAGGGTCTACCTGATTCCTAACCATCTCTCCACTGCCTTCCTGCAGTTTATACAGCTCGGCCTCTCCTGTGTTGTTGAAGGGGTACAGGGGAACAGAAAGGGTGCATTTACGTAGGTGGATGAAGGCCATCCTAATCCCCCTTTTGCAGGTGCAGACCCCGAGGCCCCAGAGTGTCTTGTTGGGGACGGAAGTTGGGGACCCAACTTACCCTCAGGCCTCCCAGTGTCCCCTGGCTCGTCTTCCCTCTTTGCAGAGATGTCCAATCAGCAGACGCTGATCATTTGGGAGGAGCTGGTCACATGACGGTGCACAAGGGGAGGAGACTGGCTGATCTGCTGCCTCGATGTTTTACCTAATTTTTTTAAATCGGCACTCAGATCTTGATTTAACAGGTAGAATGTTTTGACCAGTCCAACAGGAAGCTCCCTGTGTGGGAGTCTGAGGCCCTAGCTTAGCCCCTTTGGTAGATCTGTCATCATAACTAGACATTAGCCTCTGGATAATGGGGATAATAGCACACCAGCTCTTTGGGTACATGAGAGGGTTGGGTGAAGTCAAGTCTCCAACCATGGTGAGACTTGACTCCCTGCAAGGCACAGCCTAGCAGTGTCTCCGTCCCTCTCTCCTCCTTGGTGGGCCCTCAAAATCTGCATCATCTTCCCTGAGCATGCCTGCTGCTGGCAAGTCTTCTCCCCACGGGGGTGGATTTCATATTCAATGCAACCAAGGTCATTGGAAGGCAAGTGTGGGGAATTAGCTGGGTGACAAAGCGATTTCTGATTACAAAGAAAAAGTGAGTGTGTGACTCTCTTTGTCAGATAATCTGGCTCTCAAGGCAGTTCCCAAGAGGGGCTTTTTAATAATGCTTTGACCAAAGACAGCATCACCAGGACCTGGGAAGAGATGCCCAAGGTGACCACGTGGAAAGGGACAGCACTCTCTGGGTGTATAAATATCAGTTGATCACAAGTGGTCTCCTGACTTCACAGTCATGCCCCGCTGCTCCTGACCAGCTGCCACTGTTGGTGGAGCAGACTTGGAGCACCACGGTGGGGGGTGGCGGGGGTGGGGGTTCGCGCAGGTGTCCAGGGGAACTTGGGTAACTGCGGTAGCCTCAGGTCAGGTTCAGTGCCTGCTCCGTGCAGAATGAGTCACGGCCCAGCAAGATGCCTGTAACTTTCCCGTGTTACCAGGCAGATCTGCAAATTACCCAGCAGAACCCATGCTGCTTCAGCCAGGAGGGCCAAATAAGCCAGAGCTTTGGAGAGTCTAGCTGCAGGCAAAAGGGGAGAAGGACACCCCCCGATCCCAACCGCTGGAACATCATTTGCTCTTGAGAATTAGCCTGCAGTGGGAGCCCTAAAAGTGGGTGTTTAAATCCCCTTTTCTTGTACTGCCGTCCCCTGGCATTTTGCTTCTGGGAAAATTTCCAGAGGAGCCCTTTTTGCTTCTGGGAAAACTTCCAGAGGAGCCCTTTTGGGAAAGGCAGAAATTCAGAAGTTCTGAATAAGAAAACAGCAAGCTAAGAACGTAACTTGGGGAGAAAGACAGAGAACCCCGAATAGCAGCAGATGGACCTCAGAGGCTGGTCTGAAGACTGTTAGAGATCAGAACAAAATGAGGCAAGTAAGTAGCAGCGGAGCCTTCCAAAGGCGGTCACTGCAAGGGCGAGGTTGTCTCCATGATTCTGAGATGATGGCCTTCCTCATTTGGGATGCTAAAATGGCTTTTCTTTCCTTTTTTTAAAAAAATGGTTGTTCTTTTATGAAATGATGGTCATTCTGGGTTCTTCCCCCTCGCCCCCGATTAAACTTCTTAATTGACGAAATAGTCAACTTTGTATTGGTTCCCAAATTTGGTGGTAGTGGGGTTGAGTGGGGTTTGTTCTGTGAGCCTGAAAGATGGGGAACCACTGGCCTAGGACCCAGAACCCAGACCCCAGGCATCCACCAGCTAGACCACAGGCTCTGTAGGGAACCTGGGCAGTGAGTGCTGGACACAGGATGCAAGCGCTCCGAGCTGATTCTTTTCAAGGGAGAGGCTCCTGTGAGACGGGGCTCCGTCCACCCGGGCAAGCTCTTCCCCCTGCAGCTGTGCTCTGTGATGTTCCAGGGGCAGCTGATTGAAAGTCCCAGAGAGGGGAGAGTTCTTCTCTGCTTTTGGCCAAGCACCATCCTCACCTTCCCTGGATTCCACCCCTGGCCTCCTGCAAGGAGGAGTGGGCGGAGATGCATGTCTCAGCTGCATGTCTGAGAAGAAAGGCTCCTCCTGTTACCCGTTGCAGTGCTGGCAGCTCAGGGCCAGGCCACTGGAGCGGCCGCCACAGCCCCAGATGCTCCTGTGAGAGGATCCAGGGGAGAAAAGCGCTCACCTCCTAGTGTCACCTTGTGTCAAAAGAGAAAAGGAAAACCTGAAACAGACTGGGGACTGTCATTCATGAAAGAGCTCAGTCCTGTCCGACTCTTTGTGGCCCCAAGGACTGTACAGTCCGTGGAATGCTCCAGGCCAGAATACTGGAGTGGGTGGCCTTCCCCTTCTCCAGGGGGATCTCCCCAACCCAGGGATCGAACCCAGGTCTCCCTCATTGCAGGCGGATTCTTTACCAGCTGAGCCAAAGGGAAGCCCAAGAACACTGGAGTGGGTAGCCTATCTGTTCTCCAGCGGATCTTCCTGACTCAGGAATTGAACCCAGGTCTCCTGCATTGCAGGCGGATTCTTTACCAACTAAGCCGCCAGGGAAGCCCCATGAAAGAGCACACCTTCTTCATCCCCATTCCAGCCTTTCCAGCCTGGAAAGTGGAAAGTGTTAGTCACTCAGTCCTGTCTGACTCTTTGTAACCCCATAGACTGTAGCCCACCAGGCTCCTCTGTCCATGGGATTCTCCAGGAAAGAATACTGGAGTGGGTTGCCATTTCCTTCTCCAGGGAATCTTCCCAGCCCAGGGATCAAACCTGGGTCTCCCACATTGCAGGCAGATTCTTTACCACCTGAGCCACCAGGGAAGACTTCAGATTAAAGGATCCTGATGAATAGGATATGACACATATCCATAGAGACACATTGCTTCAGAGAGCACCCCAGGGTTTAAGGTTGCGGGTTCTCCAGAGAATCAGAACAAATAGTGTGTGTGTGTGTGTGTGTGTGTGTGTGTACATGTATATACATATATGTATATATGTTGTTGTTCAGTCACTAAGTAGTGTCTGACTCTTTTGAGACCCCACACCTGGGGCACTGGGCCATTCACGCACCAAGTGAAATGCATAGCTAGCTGAGCAGGGTCTGTCACCAGCAAGGGGGGCCATGGGCCAGGACACTCTAAGCCAATGCTCTTCTGCCTTCCCCTCTGAAATATAAGCACATTTTGTTGTTCAGTCGCTCAGTTGTGTCCGACTCTTTGCAACCCCATGGACTGCTGCACTCCAGGCCTCCCTGTCCTTCACCATCTCCCAGAGCTTGCTCAAATTCATGTCCATTGAGTCAGTGATGCCATCCAACCATCATGTCCTCTGTTATCCCCTTCTCCTCCTGCCTTCAGTCTTTCCCAGCATCAGGGTCTTTTCCAGAGTCGGCTCTTCACATCAGGTGGCCAAAGTATTGGAGCTTCAGCTTCAGCATCAGTCCTTCCAATAAATATTCAGGGTTGATTTCTAATCCAGTATTCAGGATTGACTGATTTGATCTCCTTTCACTCCAAGGGACTCTCAAGAGTCTTTCCTGGGGAATCTCATGGACAGAGGAGCCTGGTGGGCTAGAGTCCACGGGGTTGCAAAGAGTCGGACACAACTGAAGCGACCAGGCACACACACACGATCCACAGAGGAGGAGCTGGTGTGTGTGTGTACACACATGTGACTACACGTATCTTCAGCAGTTGGTGCCCATCAGGGAGGGGCTGGCTCCTGGCACAGAGGTGCCCATGGGACTATGTCTGCATAGGTATGTACATACATACCACATGTAAATGTGTTCCTGCATCACACAGTACTTTTAAATTATTTCAATTATAAGTATGTATTATATTGCTTATATTGTATTATATCCTTGTGAATCATCTGTCTCTCCCAAGAGAATAAAAGCTGCCTGAGATCACAGACCTTATTTTCACTCCCAGGCAGTATCCAGAGCACTGAAGTACCCAATAAATATGAATGAATGAATGGATGGACAGCCCACTCAGTGTCATCTTTTAGTAAATGCCTTGAAAAGTTGACACCTTCGTATGAACCGCACCCCTTTAGCAGAGCCCCTCCGGAAACTTCACCTGGGGCTTCCCAGGTGGCGCTAGTGGTAAAGAACCGGCCTGCCAAGCAGGAGATGTAAGAGACACGGGTTCGATCCCTGGGTCGGGAAGATCCCCTGGAGAAGGGCAAGGCAACCCACTCCAGTATTTTTGCCTGGAGAATCCCATGGACAGAGGAGCCTGGCGGGCTACAGTCCATGGGGTCGCAAAGACTCAGACACAACTGAAGCGACTTAGCACACGCACACTCAGGAAACTTCAGGTAGCTCTCCCAGCCTTCTTCCCCTCCCTCTCCCCTTCCTCCCCTCCTCCACCTCCTCCTCCCTCCCCCTTTCTCTGTCTCTCCCTCCCTCCATCCTCCCATCCCCTCCTTTCCCTCCAGTTCTCATTTCCCCTCGCCTCCCCCCTTTAGGTCTCCCTTCCCCTCCCCCTCCTCCCCTCCCCACTTTTGGTCTCCCTCCCCTCCCCCTCTTCTCCTCCTTTTTGCTCAGTATCCCCTCCAGGTCCCTGGTGCTCAGAGTCATCTCTGGCTCCAGCCCAGCCTCTTGAATATCCTTAATGATTTTTACCTCCACCCCCTCCACCACCCACCAGAGACAAAAGTCATTTGGAACCAAGCACATGAGCTGGTTTGTTGGCCGAGTTGGTCACTAACCCAGAGATGATAAATGAGGTATAGTAGTCAGACTCATATTTTTTTTGAATATTAATACTTTTTTGAAGATGGCCCAGTGCCCAGAGGGTGGGAGGAACTGCCTTCTAAGTTCTCCTGTGAGGTGCTTTGGGAGCTTAAGTGTTGAGTTTAGGAAATGGCGACCCACTCCAGCATTCTTGCCTGGAGAATTCCGTGGAATACAGAGGAACCTGGCGGGCTGCAGTGCACGGGGTCGCAGAGTCGGGCACGACTGAGCACCTAACACACGGACACACACATGCTGAGGTGATGGGCATGATCGGAGAGCAGAGAGTGTGCCCAGCAGTTTTTCCTAGTGAATCTGGGGTAAGACATCCATGAATTTTAGCAAACAGATCCCAGAGGGGAGAGGGAAACAGACAAAGCCTCGCATCTCCAAGGGCCTGTGGTCAGGTTGGTAAACCAAGGTTAAGTTAGGTCTTCTTCTCTGCCAAGCTTCTCCTCTGCCTTTCACGTGTCTCTGTGGGGCCTTGGCAGGAACTCCTCCCACTCTGATTTCCTCTTTTTCTTGTGTGTGCATCTAATTTCACCATGTGCTCACTACCTGCCTGGGAGAGCAGCTACCTAGGAGGCCAGGCCCTTTCCCTGTGATGATGGACCCCTGCAGAGGTGGAGGTTGCTCCCGGGGTGGGGGTGGGGGGCTCGCCTTGTTGCCCCTGGGCATAGTTGGTGTGGGATAGAATGGCGGTGTCCTGCCTCCCCGACTACCTCTTGCAGGGCGGGCCTCCTTTCTGTCTGCCCTTGGGCTGCATGGCCACTTCCTGCTCACGCTCTGGGGGCCCTGCGCGATGAGCCAAGTTTGGATCCCTTGCTGCTCTCATAGCTTAGAACACAGCCGTGCACGCTCCCCAACAAGGGTGTTTAAAATCTTCACAAATTATATCACAACATCTGTATTAAATGCCTCACTAAAATGATTTTTATTGTAAAAGTTGCTTGGAAAGGTTAAAAACGCTTTGGAATTTTGGTGATGCAAATAACTCATTGACTTTACAATAACCTCTGATTTCTTGCAAATCATTAAGTCAACTGAGAAATTCTTACCAAAACAAAAAAAATCTAACCTACCTATTATTTTCAGATGTGATGAAATGTTTATGAATACATCATTAACAAGGCAAGTTGACATCATGTTATATTTTGTGGACATTGAATTAAACATTAAAACTTTTTTGATTTTGCATGTTTTTCCTTTTCATATTGGGGATGAATAATATTTTGCATATTTCAAACGTGAAGGTCTGTGAAAAAGTTCACAGGCCAGGGGCTCTGTATATATAGAGCTGAGTGGACAAACCAACCCTGTTCCACCCTGGGGAGTTTCAGGGTAGGGAAGGGGCTGGAGGGGGAAGGGAAGAAGGAAGAGGTGATAACTGGAGAAGCTCAGGGTCTCCAGAGAGCCACCTAGGGTGGTGGGTGGAGCTGGGGCTAGGAGTTGGGGGGCTGTGTTCTGGATTCTTCTCTGATGTTAGTTGATCTCACGTGTAAAAGGGCTTTGATGCCGTGTTCTCTTGCCTGGGGTGCTTCTCTAGCCCTCTAGATACTCATTTAGCTCCCTCCTCCTCTTCATTCAAGACCCTACTCAAATGGACACATGCCTATGTATGGCTGAGTTTCTTCACTGTTCACCTGAGACTGTCACAACATTGTTAATGGGCTATGCTGCAGGTGCTGCTAAGTCTTTTCAGTTATGTCCGACTCTTTGCAACCCCACGGACCATAGCCTTCCAGGCTCCTCTGTCCATGGGATTCTCCAGGCAAGAATACTGGAGTGGGTTGCCATTTCTTCCTCCAGGGGATCTTCTCGACCCAGGGATCAAACCCATGTCTCTCGTGTCCCCTGCATTGGTGGGCGGGTTCTTTATCACTAGGGCCACCTGGCTATACCCCAATACAAAAAAAAAAGAAAGAAAGAAAGAAAGAAAGCAACTTAAAAAAAAAAGTCACCTTAGTCAAAATGGCCCTTCATCCTTCTTCGGCGTCTGCCTGCAATGTGGGAGACCCGAGTTCGATCCCTGGGTTGGGAAGATCCCCTGGAGAAGGCAATGGCAACCCACTCCAGCACTCTTGCCTGGAAATCCCATGGACGAAGGAGCCTGGTAGGCTACAGTCCATGGGATCGCAAAGAGTTAGACAAGACTGAGCGACTTAACTTGATGCAATATTAAGGACCCATTAACATTATGAAGCAAAGGAGTAGAGAGGGTCCTCTGTTGTGCATTAGTTCACTTGCACATGATCTGTCTGGAGCCTCTTGCCGAATGGGATTGTGTTTTGTTCATGGTGGTGTCTCCAGCACCTTGGACAGTGTCTGGCATCTAGTAACCACATTACTTGTGCTTTAAATGAGCAAGACTCTTTGCCTGCCTCCAGTGGCTGTTGGGAGAATCAGGTGAGAAAGATGCACTCTTCAAATGATAAACTAATGTGCCAGCGGCCCCAGGAGTCAGAACACATGTTCTGTTTGCAGAAAACGTTCACTACATGGCTCACAGGACAGCGGTTCTCGAACTTCTGTCTTGGTAACAGTCCCTTGCAGAGCATATTAGGGTTTCACAGGTGGTGCAGTGATAAAGAATCCACCTGCTAATGCAGGAGACAACATAGGAGACTCAGGTTCGATCCCTGGGTAAGGAAGATCCCCTGGAGTAGGAAAAAGGCAGCCCATTCCAGTATTCTTGCCTGGAAAATCCCATGGGTAGAGGAGCCTGGTGGGCTAGAGTCCTTGGAGATGCAGAGTCAGATATGACTGAGCAACTGAGCATGCACACACGGAAAACATATTAAAGTGTAGGTTGAAGCCTCATGCCCAAAGATCCTGATTCCATGGGCCAGGTGCAGAGCCTCGGCATCTGAACTGAACAAACCCTCTGGGTGATGCTGTTGCTGTTGGTCACTAGACCACACTGGGTGAAGCCCTCCCCGAGCACCGGTTGTAACTTTCACTTCATTTTGCAGATCAAGACAAGAACCCAGAGCCCCCTGGGCTGTCTCAAGCTGGAACGTAGTGTGACCTTGGAGCCCACGGTTCCAGATTTGCTGGTTGATGGGGCCGGGGGGCTGCCCCTTTCCAGGGGCACTGAGTCCTCTGCACGGAGAAGTGTGAGAGGCATTTCTGGTTTTGGCATCCCTAGTCCTAGTTCTTCTATTTCTTCTTCTTAGACTAGAGGGTCGAGGCACTGCCAGTCACACAGGCAGCTCAGGGATGTAGGTCCTGCAGGGCCAGCCTGGCTTACGTTAGCCTGCAGCCTTCATCTCTGAGCAGTGACAGTGGCTGTGCTCTCTGGGAGGAGCGGGTCTCGGTGCCCCCAGGAGGGCAGGGGTAACCAGTGACTGCCTGATGACCTTGGCGCAGGGCAGAGAGCTGCTGGCGTTGGAAGTTGAAGCAGCCCAAAGCTAAGGAGCCCAGTATGGATGAAGGCAGCTGATTGGCTGCTTCTCTGAAGCAGGACATATCCTCCCCACCTGATGTGCTTGTGCAAACGGCTTGCAAATTCCTCTGGTACAACCCCTGGCTGGGTAGTTATTGACGCTGGGCCGTGGCTCCTGGCCACCCAGGCCTCTGACGGATTCTAAGCAGCAGACACTGTGTAGGTCACAAAAGTACCAGCCACCTGTGAGGACAGGGTGTCCAGCCGCAGTGACATCTGCAGAGCAGACTTGGGATCCCCAGGTCGGGTGGCAGGTTTGAGGGGCCATCAGGCCTTGGCCCAAAAAAGCGCAGGTGGCAGCTGCCAGTCCGCTGGCCTCACTCACTGGTTCCTTCTTTCGTTCATTCCACAGAGATGTATCAGGCACCTTCTGTGAGGACACAAAGATGCAGGAGACAGTCTCTGTCCTCAAAGGACTTAACCGATACACAGTGCCCCGAGGTACAAGCATTTACTGGCTGCGAGCAGCCACTGCATTCACAGTGCTGCCCTCAGTTCAGTTCAGTTCAGTTGCTCAATCGTGTCCAATTCCTTGCGACCCCATGGACTGCAGCATGCCAGGCTTCCCTGTCCATCACTAACTCCTGGAGCTTGCTCAAACTCACTTCCATCGAGTCGGTGATACCATCCAACCATCTCGTCCTCTGTCGTCCCCTTCTCCTGCCTTCAGTCTTTCCCAGCATCAAGATCTTTTCCAGTTAGTCAGTTCTTCGCATCAGGCAGCCAAAATAATGGAGCTTCAGCTTCAGCATCAGTGCACACATTAGGTGCCCAGTAAATCTCTTTTTGAAGAGCTCAAGGTGCAGGAGAACATTGAGGAGGAAGAAGGAAGGAGTGAGAACAGTGCAAGGGAAGGCTTCTCAAGGAAAGAGGGAAAAGGCATTCCAGACAAGGGGGGTCAGAGTTATAAAATATTTGAGGCGTGTCAAGAAATTTGGTGAGGGTGGTGGTGTAAAGGAAAGAAGTAAGAGCTCACTTTTATTAAACATTGAGTCTCAACCAGGCAATGTTCTGTGCACGTTACACATGCTCTTAACCCTCAGGTGATGCAACTATATAATGGGAGTGATAGCAATTTCTTTAACCCTTGGAGATTGCTATCACCCCATTATACAGCTGCATAGCCTGAGGCCCAGAGAGGTTAAGTTAATGCTCCAGCCCATGCAGGTAGTAAATGGTAGAGCCAGGTGTTACACAACTCACCAATTGGTACTTGATCAGTCTGAGCCTTGATATTACCATCTGTAAAATGGGATACCCAGGCTTCTCTTGTGGGGTTTCCCAGAGGGATAAAGAAAGTTATGCACAAATACACATGGAAATTTTGTCAAGAGATATAAGATTCACAGACAACTTGGTAGCAGGGGTTACCGTGAGGAGGCTGAGTAGGGGACCAAGAATTAGGAGAGGAGAACACACCAGTCGCTAGATCATTTGTTGGGCCTCTGGTTTGGTTAAATGACAAGGAACCTTAATGTGAATGACCTGGGGTGAGCCTTCAGTTTGGGAGGAAAAAGAGAAGTTGAGGCCGGTGTCCTTGGAGAAGGGATGGCATCTGTCTGCAGTGGACAGTTCCCTGCCCCACCGTGACCCCACCCCACCCGCCCCCCACCAGCCCCTCTCTCTTTGAGGGGAAGGACGCTGGGCCACAGGCCTTCTCCTTATACAATGTGTACATTTTATCTCGGCAAACTTCTTGCAGACTTGGTTGAAAGATCTCAGCTCAATACCATTAGTGTCTATCTGCAGAGGGCCCTTTGTAAAATTGATTAGAAAGTGGGCTTTTGCATGTGGGGTGGGGGTGGGGGGGACCTAATCGGATTTGAGCACTAGATGGTATCTAATTCCCTGCATCTAGCAACTGGCTTGGGGACCTCCCGGGGAGCCAGGGCCCCTAATTTGGTTTGCGAATACATTAGCCAAACAAGCTGAGGGGGCTTCTGTGGGGAGAGGCTTTGGGGAGGGTGGGGCAGGGAGATGGTAGGAAGGCTGGGGAAATGAAAGAGGTGCTTTCTGCCCAGGTCCTGGGTGTCGCTGTGCCCAGGATTGCCAAGGGAGTGCATTTCTGATGATTTTAGCCAAGCCAGGAGAATGAAGCAAACTTTTAAAGCGACTTGCGTTCCTTGCCAGTTTATTAAGCCCCTATATGTATCTTTTTTTCATTTTTCAAATTTTTCTAAAAAGTAATTGTTTTGTTTAGTCGTTAAAGTCATGGCTGACTATTTCACGACCTCATGGACTGTACCCACCAGCCTCCTCTGTCCGTGAGATTTTCCCAGGCAAGAATACTGGAGTGGGTTACCAATTCCTTCTCCAGGAGATCTTTCCAAGCCAGGGATCGAACCTGCGTCTCCTCCATTGGCAGCCGGATTCTTTACTGATGAGCCACCAGGGAGGTGGTGGTGGTGGTGTGTTAGTCCCTCAGTCGTGTCTGACTCTTTGCAACTCCGTGGACGGTAGCCCACCAGGCTCCTCTGTCCATGGGATTCTCCAGGCAAGAATACTGGAGTGGGTAGCCAGTCGCTTTTCCAGGGAATCTTCCTGACCCAGGAATTGAACCTGGGTCTCCTGCATTGCAAGCGGATTCTTTACGCTCTGAGCCACCAGGGAAGCCTGCTAACAGTCACATGTATAACCAAAAAAGTCAAACACTTTGAGAGCACAGGCAACTACTAGTGAGTCATTCTTTCTCCCCTAGTCCTTGGCCCCACAGTCAGCCTCCCCATAGTGACCGCTGTTACTAAGTTTTCTGTGAACCTTGTATGTTTCCTCAGGTTTTCAGCATGCATAAACAGCTTTCTTAATCCCCCCCAGAAACCTGCAAGAGAAGCCTGGATGTCTCATTTCACAGATGGAGAAATGGAGGCTAGGATTGGTAAAGTGCCAGCTGGGGAGTGGTGGGGCCAGGATCCAAGTTGTCGATGGTCTGGCTTTAAGTCCTGGGGTCTTTTCGGCATCACGTGCCAGTCCTGAAAAGAGAGAGGTCTGCTCAAACCTAAGCCCTTGGATTTTTATTTCTCCAACTCTTGTCTTGAAGAGCTGTGCTGCCATTTTGCCCGCGTGTGTCCAAGAAAGTTCAAAACAAGAGGGGAAACTTGCAAGGGCATCTTGGTGGGAGATTCCTTCAATTCAGCAGCCCTCAGGAGAGGGCGGTGAGTGAATCCTTCTCTGTTTCATCAGGATCTCATGGGTGTCTTCCTTCTATCCCCTCCTCTGCCAGGCGCTTGTATGTGTGGAAGGGGATGAAGGTTTGTTTGAGTGACCGTGTGTGCTATAAAACACCTGTGGGTCTTAGAACCTAAGATCAGCTCCCTGTCGATTACAGATGACCCTGGTTGGTTATAGACGGCAGTGGTATCAACCTCATAAGGTTCTTGGGAGGTCTGAATGCTATGATGGCACGGTACCTGGCCCATGGTAAGCTCTCAATAAATATTAGCAATTATTAGTAATACTGTCTAAGTAACCCTTCATACATTATTCATCTACTCTGTACAAGTTACCTCAACCAGAATATAAGACTAGTACTGTTCTTATATTATTATGCTATTATTTCATAGCTAATATTATTTAAAATATAATTCTATTTACACAGCGCTGTACTCAGTCTGACTCTTTGCAACCCCATGGACTGTAGCCCTCCAGGCTCCTCTGTCCACGGAATTCTTCTGGCAAGAATACTAGAGTGGGTTGCCATTTCCTTCTCCAGGGCATCTTCCTGACCCAAGGATCGAACCCCGTCTCCTGCATTGGCAGGCGGATTCTTTACCACTGTGCCACCTGGAAAGCAGAATTACATAGTAGTTTTTTAAAAGCAGAATTAGTGCTCAAGAAATGTGATCTCACATTTTTGTTCCCTTCCATTTACCAGCTTTAAATCAAGATCTTGGTTCTCTTTTGTCTCCATTCTGAATCTTAATTTCTCCAGGGCTGAAGGAAAACAGGGAAAATCAATGCAGTCCAGAGGGGTGGGGCGGAGGGAGGGCAGGGTTTGGGGAAGGAGTGGGGAAAAGGGGTAAAACCTCCCACGTGGAAGGTTTTGGAGGGACCAGAGGACCTCAGCTCTGATGCTATAGAGTAAAACTCAGAATTATGTAACAGCTGGATTACGGGGCGATTATTAGCTTTGCTTGAAGATTTTCCGCTTACCCAAGGATTAGCTGCGGGGTTCCTTTAAATAGCCGGCTTTGCTCATGCATCTGTACTGTAAAGAAGGGGGGGTGGGCCAAAAAAGGGGCCGGGACTGCGAGGAGCGGAGAGGAGCAGCGGCCCTGAGGTGCCGGTAGGAGGACTTCGAAGAACCCCTGGGTCAGGGGTGTGCTGCAAAGCCAAGGCCCCGGCTGGAACTGCGTCAGGCGGGTCAGACCCGCCCCGAGGGTGTGGGTGTGCGGCAGCAGCCCAGCAGATGCTCCGGAGCCCCGCAGCTGCCCCGTCAATGTTCCAACATCCAGGCTCCCTAATGAAGCCCTCAGGGATTTTTCTGGAACGAGCCCCCGCCCGCCACTCCATCACGCCTGTCACGCCTTCATTTGCCTGGCTGCTACAAACCCCTGTCCCAACCATCCCAGGATACCTCTGATTCCTATTCCCGTTTCCCATCTGTGATTTTCTCCTGGTGGTGGGGCTGCCTAGAGGCCACGCCACACCCACTTTCCTTATTGGCCTGCCTAACACTTTGCTTGTCCTTCAAGGCAGCCTAGAGGAGGACACCTCCTCCAGGAAGCCTTCCCTGACCTCCTTCCCTTGAGGACGGTTAGACACCCTTGCTTTCTGCTTCAAGGGTCCAGTTCAAAGGCAGGTGTGACTCTATCATAACACTCTTGGGCACTTTATCATCAATGTTCATTTGTTTGACTCAGTTTGTGCTAAATGAAGTTAAATAAACAGGTAGTAACTATTTTTTATGTGAGGTAAATCTGCTTCATCCCCAGGCACATAGAGCACTGCTACCTCCATCCCCACAACCCAGGGAGCAAACAGCATGTCCTTAAGAGCCAGCCCCTGGTGTCAAACTACAGGGCTCCAAATGAGCCCTTATTCTACACCAGCTGTGTGACCAAATTACTGTGTCCCTCAGTCTCCCCGTCTTTGAAATGGGGCTGAATAGTTCTGACCTCTTAGGGTTGCTGCTAAGATGAAGTAAGGGCTGCACTTGGAGCAGTACCTGGACATTGTTCCAAGCTGGGTGGTAGGTGTCGTTATGGGAGACTCTGGAATCCTGCCCCTGCAGATACTCCCCAGGGCCCCTGCGGCCCCCCTGGGGCTGCTGAGCTTGCCGTTTCTCTCTCTTCCCTGCCTCCAGTGAACTTTCTCACTTCTCTACGCGCCCTAACCGGTCAGCATGGAAGTAATCCAATTTTCCTTGATTACTAGTCATCACTTTCTGCTGCTGTTTATGTTTATTACTTTTTTTTGACGTGTTCGAGATTTAATTGAGTTGATTGATCAGCACCATCACTGATTGGAAGGAGATACTCTGTAACCCTCTCCTCCCTCCAGTCTGTACCTTCCCCCCTCAGAGAGGACCTGGGCTGGTTGTTGGGGTCCAGGGCACCTGCTGCAGAGAGGCAGAGGCGTGGCTTGATGGAGACTGGCACCTGGCCGAGTGGCTTGGGGTGAGTTCCTTACCCTCTCTGAACCTGTGTTTCTTCCTCTGTAGAAAGGATATTGAACTCCATGAGCCTTCTTGTCCCTTTCCGCCCAAAACTTCTATGAAAACTCTACGACTAAATACCACCATCCCCCGCCCCTGCCTTGGTCTGTGAATCATTCATTCATTCAGCATCACTGAGAGCCTGTGCCCAGCACTCAGCCAGGTGCCGTGGGGTCCGGATGTGTGTGAGACCCGGGCCCCGCCTTCCAGGAGCCCGATAAGCAGCAGACTGCGGCAATGATAACTTACCTGTGGTGCGAGTTCAACAGGGTTTCAGAGGGGAGTCCCTAACTCTGGAAGGCTGTAGGGGGTGTGACCTCAGTCCACAGCAGAACAAAACAGACTGTGGTGGAGAGAGGTGACCCTGATGGAGGTCACCCCTCTGTGCCAAATACTGTGCTTAATCTCATTCTTCTCACTTTCTCTAATCCTGACGGCACCCCTGTGACTAGCAGAATGTAATAGCGACTTTATAGAAGAAGCAGCTGAAGCTCAGAGAGGCTAAGTGGCTTGCCACACAGTGAGTAAATTACATCTGAACGATACTAAAGCATGTCCTGCTTATGCAGTTTCCCACCATGTGGGTGTTCGATAGTTTGAGAAAAGTTTTTTAAAAGGTCAGCTGCTGCTAAGCTGCTAAGTCACTTCAGTCATGTCTGACTCTGTGTGACCCCATAGACGGCAGACCACCAGGCTCCCCCTTCCGTGGGATTCTCCAGGCAAGAACACTGGAGTGGGTTGCCATTTCCTTCTCCAATGTATGAAAGTGAAAAGTGAAAGTGAAGTCACTTAGTCGTGTCCGACTCTTAGCGACCCCATGGACTGTAGCCCACCAGGCTCCTCCATCCATGGGATTTTCCAGGCAAGAGTACTGGAGTGGGGTGCCATTGCCTAACTTCCCCAAATATCGTTTTTCTTTTCATTTTTGCGTGCTATCTTCCATGCATACTCTTTATACCGTGAATAGATATGTATATCTCTCCAGGGCACAGGCCCTGAGGTGATGATGCCCTCGGCATATTTGGAGACAAGAAAGGAGGCTGGATCGTGGGGAGAAGATGGAAGGTGAAGTCGGAAAGGCAGCCAGGGCTAGGGCACGGAGAGCTTTGCAGACCATGGCAGGGACTGGGCTTTATCCCTAACAGCTCTCACCATTGTCTTCCAGTCCCTCTTGTTTCTAACATCCACAATTCAACCCACTGGGTGTGGCTTTATTTCCCAACATTGAAGTTGCTTTCAGTGTGTGTGTGTCCAATGTGTCGTGTGTGCTTTTGAAGTGACTATTACGTGTCACCGTCGAATTTCAAGCTTGTGGCTCTGGCTTCTTGTGAACTTTCTTTTTCTTTTTGGCCACACCATGCGGCTTGCAGGATCTGAGTTCCCCAGCCAAGGATCAAACCCAGGCCTGGCAGTGAGCACATCGAGTCCTAAACACTGGACTGCCAGGGGACTTTCCTGGTCAACTTCCTTAGTCTGAAGCAGTAGGAATTGAGGTGACAGCTTTGGTGTGTGATCACCTGTGTGACTAGACTGGTGTGGCCAGCCCGTGACTTGTGGTGGAGAGAGGAGGTGTTCAAGCCAGCAGGTCTCTGTGTGCGCAGAAGCAGAGTCAGGAAGAGGAAGGCTTGTCTGGAGGCCTCCGGCCCTGAAGGAGGAGTGGGCGGCGGGGAGGTAGATGTCTCCAAAAGACAGGTCAGCACGCATGGCCCTTCACCTTCTCTTCAAGATGCAAAGTTGGAGCTTTTACATTTTTTCCAGTTTTTTAAAAAACTTTTTACTAGAATAGTTCCTGTGTACCCCTATCCAGTACTCCTGCTCATGGACTTCTGACGTTTCTACGGTGTATTTGTCACAATGCCGAAAATGGCATTGGGACATTACTATTAACTAAACTCTGAACTTTGTTCAGGCTTCATCCGCTTCGCACTGCCGTCCCTCTTCTCTTCCAGGACTCAGCCCACCTTGCCGCCCTGCATCCCATAGTCACATCTCCTTAATCTCCTCTGGTCTGTGACAGCTTCTCAGACTTTTCTTAGTTTTCATGACCTTGACCACTTTGAAGCTTGCTGGCCGGGTATTTTGCTTTCGTATTTTTTAAACTTGCTTTTGCCATTGGGAATCATGATGTTGAGAGGTGGAGAAATGGCAGAGGTCAAGCTCAAAATGCAGGAGTTGGAAGGGCCTGGGTTCAAATCCCGACTGTGCCCCTGACCCTTGAAGAACCCTTCCATTTCTTGGTTTCTCTCCCCTGACAGTGGGTGAGCCTGCCTCCCTCGGGAAGGGAGGACCTGGTGATGGCTCCCTGGATGGATGCTAAAGTGCTCAGAAATTCAGGTTTCCTTTCTGGGGGACACCTAGTGGGACCAATGGCCCTGAAGACCTGTTCACTCCTTTCCAGGAGCCAGGGTTGTGAAATGCGAGTGAGGAGGATGACGGGGAGGGTGTGACAACTTTTCAGGAAGCGGACACTTTGCAAAGATTTGAAAATAAGATCATAATTTGGTCCCCACAGTAACTCCATGAGGCAGTGAGATGGGTTAGTCTTGTTAGAGTCCCTTGGACTGCAAGGAGATCCAACCAGTCCATCCTAGAGGAAATCAGTCCTGAGTGTTCATTGGAAGGACTGATGTTGAAACTGAAACTCCAATACTTTAGCTACCTGATGTGAAGAACTGATTCATTTGAAAAGACCCTGATGCTAAGAAAGATTGAGGGCAGGTGGAGAAGGGGACGACAGAGGATGAGATGATTGGATGGCATCACCAACTCAAAGGACATGAGCTTGAGTAAACTCTGGGAGTTGGTGATGGACAGGGAGGCCTGGCTTGCTGCAGTCCATGGGCTTGCAAAGAGTCGGACAAGACTGAGCCACTGAACTGAACTGAACTGAAGAGATGAAGAAGCTGAGGCTCAGAGACCATCAAGAATCTGCTAAAGGTCATGGAGGAAGGAAGGGGCAGAGCTGAGACTTGAACTGAGAGAGCCCGGATTTGGTGTTCCTCCCAGCTCAGCCTGGCCCAAGCTGGCCAGTGGGCAGGGCAGGCGGCCCTGGAGTGGATGTGGGTGCAGAAATCGTGCTGCCCTGATCCTGGGCTGGAGGGGGTCTATCGTGCGGAGCAAGTGGGCTGGCATTTGGCTGGGACAGGTGGACACGACAGGGTAAGAGAGTGGAGACTTACGGACTCCCGGTCTCTCTGGGTTGTCTTGATCTCAGGCCTTGTAGAACAGGCAGTGTCTCCTTTTGTAATGTGGGTTTTCTCTTTTTCTTTGGGCGATTTCATTTTTAACCCTTGAATTACCTGTGAAACCAGGATGAGCAGAAAGCTCATGACTGGGGCCTGCTTCCCAGGGACACCTTGGGACCAGTGCTCTTTCCGGTGTCTTGTG
Source organism: Oryx dammah (assembly GCF_014754425.2). Classification (NCBI taxonomy): domain Eukaryota; kingdom Metazoa; phylum Chordata; class Mammalia; order Artiodactyla; family Bovidae; genus Oryx; species Oryx dammah. The sequence goes on along the minus strand of NW_024070210.1, from coordinate 15,207,376 downwards.
TCTTCTGGCCCCTCCAGCAGATGGCTAGGCTGTCTCCATTTTCCAGAAAGGGAAATGAAGTGACTGAGACCAGAGAGGGCAAGTGACTGTCTCAAGAACACACAGCCTTGGAGCTGGGGCAGAAGCCTCATCACTCACTGGGCTCTTTCTACTCAGCATAATAAGAACCCTAGAAGACCCTTGTTGCCGTTTATTTCTTTAAAACCTTGAAATGTAAACTACAAAATGCTCCACCTTTGGAAAGGGGAGCTGTGTGTGTGTGTGTATACCTTTGAAAAGGGGAGCTCTGTGTGTGTGTGTGTGTGTGTGTGTGTGTATACTATGATGACAAAGAACAAAGCAGTTTTGGCATTTAGGTCAAACAGCTGAAGTGTCAGTCGCTCAGTTGTGTCCGACTCTTTGCAGCCCCATGGACTATAGTCCAACAGGCTCCTCTGTTCATAGGATTCTCCGAGCAAGAATACTGGAGTGGGTACTCATGCCTTCCTCCAGGGGATCTTCGCAACCCACGGTCTCCTGTATTGCAGGCAGGTTCTTTACCATCTGAACCATCAGGGAAGATAACATCTACCCTCAATTCCACCACGACACATAGAGGGTGAAGGGGTGGGCTGTCCTTTCTAAAGGAGCCTCTGAGGCCTGTGACTGCCTTTCCCTTGATATTTGGGTTCCCATTCCACCCACCTTTCACTTTCTACATTCAGGGCCACCGCCTTGTAGCTCTGCCCAGAAACGACAAGGCCCTGGCAATTCTGGTTCTGTGTGACGTCTCTTCTGCGCGTCCTCCATTACTGAGTTGTGCCCAGTTTTCAGATCTCTGAGCAGCCTAGCATCTCACTGAGGAGGCTGAGTGTTCACCTGCCACCTCATCCTCTTAGCCCTGGCATCTGGCCTTGGGACACGGGTCCCCATACCTGGGTGGTCCAGAGAAGTGTTTTTGCGGAGGCCTGCTGTCTTAGTGTGTCTGCTCAGGATGCTGTAACAAAATGCCATAGATTGGGTGGCTTAAGAACAACAAAAATTTATTTCTTGCAAGTCCAAGATCAAGGTGCTGGTAATTCAGTGTCCGGTGAGGGGCCACTCACTGGTTCATAGAGAGCAGTCTTTTCACTGTGTCCTCACATGATAGGTGGGGAGGGAGCTCTCTGTGGTCTCCTTTAGAAGGGCACTGATCCAGTTTATGAGGGCTCCACCCTTATGGCCCAGGCACCTTCCATAGCCCCCAGCACCATCACACTGGGGGTCAGGTCTCCACATATGTATTTTGGGGGGAGGACATACACCCTGTGTCTATGTCACCTGCTGTCTTCTTTCTGGCTGTCAGTAACTTCTGCCGCTCCCCCAGCTGGGACTCACTAGGAGAAAGAGTTTCTCCTCTGCCCCCTTTAAAGACCTGTCTGGCCAAGAAAAGGAAGAAGTAGCTGTTAATGGAGTCATCACATTTCTTTAGAAATGATCCTTGATCTTCTGGAGGAGGTGGGCTGGGCAGAGAGACTGAATCCCCCAAAGTGAGTGTCCAGATGGATGAGCATTCAAGACCAACCCTTCGATGTACCGTAGCAGCCTGGGAGGCTCACCACCTGTGCTCCCATAGATCTTCCCACCTGTAAAACAGGACTAGAAATCCAGAGTTATTGGGAGGATTAAATAAGTTTGTATGTGCAAAGTACTTTGTGCGTAGTAAGTGCCTGCTAAACAAAAAAGTTCAGTCCGGTTCAGTTCAGTCACTCAGTCGTGTCTGATTCTTTGTGACCCCATGGACTGTAGCATGCCAGGCTTCCCTGTCCATCACCAACTTCTGGAGCTTGCTCAAACTTATGTCCGTTGAGTCAATGATGCCATCCGACCATCTCATCCTCTGTCATCTCCTTCTCCTCCTGCCTTCAGTCTTTCCCAGCATAAGGGTCAATTCCCAGCAAATCAATTCTTCACATTAGGTGACCAAAGTAGTGGAGTTTCAGCTTCAACATCAGTCCTTCCAATGAACACTCAGGACTGATGTCCTTTAGGATGGACTGGTTGGCTCTCCTTGCAGTCCAAGGGACTCTCGAGGGTCTTCACCAACACCATAGTTCAAAAGCATCAATTCTTCAGCGCTCAGCTTTCTTTATAGTCCAACTCTCACATCTATACATGACTACTGGAAAAACCATAGCTTTGACTAGATGGACTTTTATTGGCAAAGTAATGTCTTTGCTTTTTAATATGCTATCTCAGTTGGTCACAAACACGAAACAAGAAAGGAAAAACAAGAAAAGGAAATTTTAAAATATATTTATTTATTTTGACTGTGCTGGTCATTGTTGCTATGCACAGGTTTTCTCTAATCGTGGCGAGTGGGGGCTACTGTCTAGTGGTGGGTGGTGCTTGGGCTTCTGGATGCTGCGGCTTCCCTTGTTGCAGAGCACAGACTCTAAGGGGCAAGCAGGCTTCAGCAGTTGAGGCACACAGGCCTGGTTGCCCTGCTGTGGGATCTTCCTGAACCAAGGCGGAGTCTTAACCACTGGACCACCAGGGAATCCTGAGAAAGGAAATTTAGTATAATTATTGCCTTAAATAATACAGCAGCATTCTTTTTTTTAATCTCTAAAGGGCTTCCATGTCTGTTTTCTTACAGTCTTTACATCCAGCCAGGAAAATAGGGTGGTTTTTCTTGGGTCTAGTTTACCAGTGTGGCACCTGAGATGCAGGGAGTATAGTGGCTTGTCCAAGGCCATTCAACAAAGCAGTGGGATCGCTGAGGCCTGACCCTGTGGCCCCAGGGGTGTCCCAGTCTGGCACACGTGCCGCCCCAAGGGACTTTCCTGCAGGCATGACAGTAGCCTCTGCCCCTCCAGTGCTCCATCATGAAGGACAAGGACATGTCCTCTCATCCTCCTGCCTCCCCTTCCAGGAGCAGCTGTCCTCCCCACCCCACTCTGACTTCCCAGGGAAAGTGAAAGTATTAGTCGCTCAGTCCGGCTGTTTGCAACCCCATGGACTGTAGTTGCCAGGATCCTCTGTCCATGGAATTCTCCAGGCAAGAATACTGGAGTGGGATGCCATTTCCTTCGCCAGGGGTTCTTCCCCACCAGCAGTCTCCTGCACTGCAGGCAGATTCTTTACTGCCTGAGCCACCGGGAAACTGAACTTCCTAGGGAGAAGGGCCCTAATCCTGTTCGGTATTGGCAGGGGGTGGCTCCACCTCTCAAGCCGGTGGCAGGGCTGTGGTCATTGCCACCAGCATCTTGGTGGGATGAAGGTTGCATTAGTGAGCAGTCATTGAAATGCAAAATAACATTTTGATCGAGCCGGCAGGCTGTTTATTTATCAGATCAATAGTCAAAATGCTCCATCTGGAGGAGTCCTCCTGATAAGTGACAGCATTTCCAAGGGCAAGCCTGGTGAATCCAGCCCCTCCTCACTCCCAAAGGCTCAGATTAAGGGAGGGCCATGGAGAAGGAAATGGCAACCCACTCTAGTATTCTTGCCTGGAGAATCCCATGGATGGAGGAGCCTGGTGGGCTACAGTCCACAGGGTCGCAAAGAGTCGGACACGACTGAGCGACTTCACTTTCACTTTCAGGAGCCTGGGAGTGAGTCACTTCTGCTTCGGCCTTTCTTCTTACATGCAGTTTTTAGAAGAGACTGCTGAGACCCAAACTATCAGACTGTCCCTGCCGTGGCTGGAAGGACTTGCAGCCAAGTTCTGGGGAATCATAGCAACAGCACACGTTTATTGAGCACTTAATATGTGCGGGTGCTGCTGTTGTGGGAAGGGGGACCTCTTCCAGGGCCCGAGGATGGGTCTTGTCGGACACTCGGAAGTGAATTGTTCAAGGAGATACATGTGCTGACGAAGCAAGAGACCTCACTGGGAAGGCACACCGGAGAGCAGGAGGGTGAAGGAGCCCAGGGAGACTGCTCTGCCATGCGACTTGCAGTCTCAGGTTTTATGGTGATGGGATTCGTTTCCAGGTTATCTCTGGCCAATCGTTCTGCTTCAGGGTCCTTCCTTGGGCACACATGGATTCCAGCAACAAAGATTCCGGGAGGGTATGTGGACTGGCATTTCCTGTCTACTTTTGACCTTCCCCAAGTTCTTCCGGTTGGTTGTGGCCTGTTAGTTCTGTGTTCCTTACTGGTATCTCCTGTCGTAAAATAACTCATGCAAATGGTTACTATGGTGCCTGGCCAGGGCGGGTAGTTTCAGTCAGTGTTTCCCGACACTCTATTTGTGTTTCCCATTTATTGCGTCATTTAATCCTCAGAACAGTTCTTAGAGGTAAGTATTAATATCTTTATAGTACCCGTTTTGCAGAAGAAGAAACTGAGGCATGGAGAAGGTTCAGTTCAGTTCAGTTGAGTCTCTCAGTCGTGTCCGACTCTTTGCGACCCCATGAATCGAAGCACGCCAGGCCTCCCTGTCCATCACCAACTCCCGGAGTTCACTCAGACTCATGTCCATCGAGTCAGTGATGCCATCCAGCCATTTCATCCTAGGTCATCCCCTTCTCCTCCTGCCCCCAATCCCTCCCAGCATCAGAGTCTTTTCCAATGAGTCAACTCTTCGCATGAGGTGGCCAAAGTACTAGAGTTTCAGCTTTAGCATCATTCCTTCCAAGGAAATCCAAGGGCTGATCTCCTTCAGAATGGACTGGTTGGATCTCCTTGCAGTCCAAGGGACTCTCAAGAGTCTTCTCCAACACCAAAATTCAAAAGCATCAATTCTTTGGCGCTCAGCTTTCTTCACAGTCCAACTCTCACATCCATAGATGACCACTGGAAAAACCATAGCCTTGACTAGACGGACCTTTGTTGGCAAAGTAATGTCTCTGCTTTTGAATATACTATCTAGGTTGGTCATAACTTTTCTTCCAAGGAGTAAGCGTCTTTTAATTTCATGGCTGCAGTCACCATCTGCAGTGATTTTGGAGCCCCCCAAAATAAAGTCTAACACTGTTTCCACTGTTTCCCCATCTATTTCCCATGAAGTGATGGGACCAGATGCCATGATCTTCGTTTTCTGAATGTTGAGCTTTAAGCCAAATTTTTCACTCTCCTCTTCACTTTCATCAAGAGGCTTTTTAGCTCCTCTTCACTTTCTGCCATAAGGGTGGTGTCATCTGCATATCTGAGGTTATTGATATTTCTCCCGGCAATCTTGATTCCAGCTTGTGCTTCTTCCAGTCCAGCATTTCTCATGATGTACTCTGCATAGAAGTTAAATAAGCAGGGTGACAATATACAGCCTTGATGTACTCCTTTTCCTATTTGGAACCAGTCTGTTGTTCCATGTCCAGTTCTAACTGTTGCTTCCTGACCTGCATACAGATTTCTCAAGAGGCAGGTCAGGTGGTCTAGTATGCCCATCTCTCTCAGAATTTTCCACAGTTTATTGTGATCCACACAGTCAAAGGTTTTGGCACAGTCAATAAAGCAGAAATAGATGTTTTTCTGGAACTCTCTTGCTTTTTTGATGATCCAGCGGATGTTGGCAATTTGATCTCTGGTTCCTCTGCCTTTTCTAAAACCAGCTTGAACATCAGGGAGTTCACGGTTCATGTACTGCTGAAGCCTGGCTTGGAGAATTTTGAGCATTACTTTACTAGCATGTGAGATGAGTGCAATTGTGCGGTGGTTTGAGCATTCTTTGGCATTGCCTTTCTTTGGGATTGGAATGAAAACTGACCTTTTCCAGTCCTGTGGCCACTGCTGAGTTTTCCAAATTTGCTGGCATATTGAGTGCAGCACTTTCACAGCATCATCTTTCAGAATTTGAAATGGCTCAACTGGAATTCCATCACCTCCACTAGCTTTGTTCGTAGTGATGCTTTCTAAGGCCCACTTGACTTCACATTCCAGGATGTCTGGCTCTAGGTGAGTGATCACACCATCGTGATTATCTGGGTCGTGAAGATCTTTCTTGTACAGTTCTTCTGTGTATTCTTGCCACCTCTTCTTAATATCTTCTGCTTCTGTTAGGTCCAGACCATTTCTGTCCTTTATCGAGCCCATCTTTGCATGAAATGTTCCCTTGGTATCTCTGATTTTCTTGAAGAGATCTCTAGTCTGTCCCATTCTGTTGTTTTCCTCCATTTCTTTGCATTGATCGCCAAGGAAGGCTTTCTTACCTCTTCTTGCTATTCTTTGGAACTCTGCATTCAGATGCTTATAGCTTTCCTTTCCTCCTTTGCTTTTTGCTTCTCTTCTTTTCACAGCTATTTGTAAGGCCTCTCAGACAGCCATTTTGCTTTTTTTGCATTTCTTTTCTATGGGGATGGTCTTGATCCCTGTCTCCTGTACACTGTCACGAACCTCATTCCATTGTTCATCAGGCACTCTATCTATCAGATCTAGGCCCTTAAATCTATTTCTCACTTCCACTGTATAATCATAAGGGATTTGATTTAGGTCATACCTGAATGGTCTAGTGGTTTTCCCTACTTTCTTCAATTTAAGTCTGAATTTGGCAATAAGGAGTTCATGATCTGAGCCACAGTCAGCTCCTGGTCTTGTTTTTGCTGACTGTATAGAGCTTCTCCATCTTTGGCTGCAAAGAATATAATCGGTCTGATTTCGGTGTTGACCATCTGGTGATGTCCATGTGTAGAGTCTTCTCTTGTGTTTTTGGAAGAGGGTGTTTGCTATGACCAGTGCATTTTCTTGGCAAAACTCTATTAGTCTTTGCCCTGCTTCATTCCGTATTCCAAGGCCAAATTTGCCTGTTACTCCAGGTGTTTCTTGACTTCTTACTTTTGCATTCCAGTCCCCTATAATGAAAAGGACATCTTTTGGGGGTGTTAGTTCTAAAAGGTCTTGCAGGTCTTCATAGAACCATTCAACTTCAGCTTCTTCAGCGTTACTGGTTGGGGCATAGACTGCACAGAGAATGTGTGACAAAGCCAGGATTCAAACCCAGGTGATCTGGGCCAGAACCCTTGTGCCTGGGCCTGCTTCTGTCCCCTCTAGAGGGCAAGGAGCAGTCATGGCTTTTTTTCACTTATACAGAGTCAGGGTCCTGGCTCCGAGGGTGAGGCAGCCTTTTTCCAACCCTACATCCCACAGGTTTTTATTGATTACATTGCTTCTTGTGTTAAAATATCTTCTTTAATGTTTCAAAACTAGATTTTTTGATCAGTGGATCTGAGAGGCTAGCTTCTCGAAGTTGCTTCCAAACATATTACATGTTTTGGGGCACTTAAGTAAATAAATAAAAGTAAGAAAAATGCATACATCATTCGCAAAGTATTTCCACCAGGACTAGTGGAATTTGATGGGAACTGAGGGCAAGTGTTAGGTCCTTCCAGTGGTCTGGTTGGCTGGGTCTCTGCTCCTGAGGTGCTGGCTGGCTTCCTTGCCCTGACTCTGGCTCTGTCTTGTGGCTCAGGCCTGTTCCTGTCGCAGCCAGAGGGGCAGACCTTAGGTAAGCCTCACATCCCACCCAACTCTCACCGTCTCCTTCACTTAACAAATGTTTTCTGAACATCTGTTGTACCGGGAAGCATCCTTGACTGTGGAGAACAGCAGAGAAAGCAAACACAGTCCCTGCTTTCATGTACGGGGTAGGGTGCGGTGGGAGGGCACAGGAGGCCAGTGTGGCTGGCCTGAAGTCACCCCAGGGAGGAGTGGGCAGCTGCGGAAAGGACCCCTGCCTTCCTGCGGGTGTGATAGGGACGCCTTGGCTGTGTCGAGCCAAAGAATGTTGTGACTTTCTCCCCTTCGCCTTGTAACTAACTCACTCCAGCGCTTTCTGGCCATGTGTTCCCTGCCAAGATATTTAACCCCTCTGGGCCTCTGTTTCCTCATCTGCAAAATGGAGGAATAACAGGTTGTTGATAGGAATCTCATGCATGTAGTTTTGTGACCAGCACAGAATGAGCCCTCCTGTGGTCACCATTACAGAGCTCAGGAGTGGGTTCCCAGTTGGCAGCAATGCCAGGTTCTCAGCTGTCCATCGAGTTAAGACATCTCTTTGTCATCTGCCCAGGCTGCCCGTTGGCATGAAGGCTGGAAAATTGAGTCAGGGAGAGAAGTGGATGCTGGGAGCCCCATGCTTCCTTGTCATCCCTGTGGTGGATAAGGCCACATGCAAAGGGCCGCTTCTGTGACCAGATGGCAGATGGAAGTGTGGTCTCTCTCACTGTGTCTGCACACTGCCCTGCAGGAATGCACGTAGGAAGCAGCCAGTGAGGCACAGGAACAGCACACGCAAAAGAGCCTCAGGCGTGTGATCGCACAAGGAGCAGAGTATAAGTCAGCAGTGTGAGCCAAGAGCCTTAAATGCCGATTCCACTTAGGGTTGCCTCCACAGAAATATAGCATCGAGGATGAAGGAGGTGTCAGAACCTCTCTGCACTGGTCAGAACTCACCTGAAGGCTGTGCTCTTTTTTTTTTTTTTTTTAAAGATTTTTCTTTTTATTTTTTTGATGTAGACTAAATTTAAAGTCTTTATTAAATTTGTTACAATATTGCTTCTGTTTTTTTTTTTTTTTTTTTTTTTGCCACAAGGCATGCGTGTTCTTAGCTCCCCAACCAGGGATCAAACCCGCAGCACCCAAACTCATGTCTTTTTTAAGAGTTTAATTTTTTTAGCTGTGCTGAGTCTTCATTGCTACGTGAAGGCTTCCTCTCGTTGCCGAGAGCGGGGGCTACTCTTCATTGCCGTGCACGGGCTTGGTAGCTGTGGTGCTCGAGTTTAGTTGCTCTGCTGCATGTGGAATCTTCCCCGACAAGGATCAAACCTGTGTCCGCTGCATTGGCAGACTGTTATCCACTTGACTGCCATGGAAGTCCCTGTGCTCTGTTCTGATGTTCCTTTTTATGGAGAGTAAACAGAGCAGATGGGTTATTCTCAAAAGAGGGCAAAATGTGAGCAGGAGTGATTCTAGGTCCAGGAGATGTGTTCCGCTGAGGACAGGACTCAGCAGGGAGCAGGAAGCCGCCTTTAGCCGTCTGCAGGCCTGTCGGGTGGAAGGGGGTTAGACTTGTTCTGTAGGTCCCGAGGGAGGGAGTTGTACAAACTATAACTGAAAGCTCCAGAGAGAAGAAATATTTTGGCTCTTGACAAAGAACTTGCAAAAAAACCTAAGTTATCTAAAGATGGAAGCAGTTGCCACCTAAACTACTGACCTCCTTATCACTGGGGGCTTCAGCCAAGGCAGGTAGCCCCGGGACAGACCAGGGGCGCTTTGATTTCCTGCCTGGTCCAAGTGCTGCTGGCTGGGAGAGGGCCCTGTCCGCGGGCCTCTCCACGTCTTTCTGCTGTTCCTCCAACTCAGAGCTCTCCCGCCGTGCTTCTCACCCTGTCTTTGCTCTGGCTTCGCTTAAAATGTCACCTCCTCAGAGAAGCCTTTTCTGACTACTGTGTTCGGATACTGTTCTATTCTGCCATCTGTGCCCTGGCCCTTCTCATTCTTCATAGTTCAGTTCAGTCACTCAGTCGTGTCCAACTCTTTGCGACCCGATGGACTGCAGCACGTTAGGCCTCCCTGTCCATCACCAACTCCCGGAGCCTGCTTAAACTCATGTCCATTGAGTCGGTGATGCCATCCAGCCATCTCATCCTCTGTCGTCCCCTTCTCCTCCTGCCTTCTTCATAGTGCTCATCACTATGCTGTTTTACTGGCTGTGTTTGTTAGAGTGGGTAACACTGGTTATTGTCATATATTCAGTACAACCCCTGTTTCAGCAGCTTAGCGTGACAGGTGATACTGTGCCCACCTAACATTTTGGAGAAGCTGCTTGGCAGATAGCCTTTCGTGAAGTTTTTCATGGGCTCAGGGTCCTTCCAAATTGTGACTCTGCTGTGCCCCTGGGCGTTGGAGTCCCCTCCTGGAGCCTCTGCCTGGACCCTGTGTGGCCTGCAGATAGGGAAGGACAGAGAGAGAGGAGTTGGGGCAGGGAGTGGCCAGGAGAGATTCGTATGAGCCAGATGGGGGAGTGGCTTGCATCTCTTTGCCCATATGCCCTTGGCCAGGACCCAGTCTATGGGCACAGCTGACTGCAAGGGAGACTGGGAAGTGTGGTCTTCCTGTGTCTAAGCAGAACGTGAAGCTGGTTTTGGTGAACTCATGGCCATCTCAGCTATACTTATTATCATATTTCATTGAATCTATGACATCATCAGTTCAGTTCAGTTAAGTCGCTCAGTCGTGTCCGACTCTTTGCGACCCCATGAATTGCAGCACGCCAGGCCTCCCTGTCCATCACCAACTCCCGGAGTTCACTCAAATTCATGTCCATCGAGTCGGTGATGCCATCCAGCCATCTCATCCTCTGTCGTCCCCTTCTCCTCCTGCCCCCAATCCCTTCCAGCATCAGAGTCTTTTCCAATGAGTCAACGCTTCGCATGAGGTGGCCAAAGTACTGGAGTTTCAGCTTTAGCATCATTCCTTCCAAAGAAATCCCAGGACTGATCTCCTTTAGAATGGACTGGTTGGATCTCCTTACAGTCCAAGGGACTCTCAAGACATAGACACCATTATTTTTATAACCACTAATTAAATGAAACTATGCCATGCCATCGATTCAAGATGCATTCTGATTGCCAAGATGTTAAAATGTGAAGAAAAAAAAAAAGGGAAACTAGACCAAAAAAAAAAAAAAGTGAATAAAAGGGTATAGCTTAAAGTCAATGAAATACAGTGTTGCTACTCCTTGAGGACAGAAATCTGTCCACCTTGGACACCAATCCATCCTTGAGGCTAGAACGGTATCTGGCACACCATGGATACTCAAGGAATAGTTGAAATGAATGAAGGAAGGAGGGGGCGAGTGCATGAATGGATGAGATGGCAGGGAATGGTTAGCTGTCACAGCCGTCCATCTGAGCTGCCACAGCCAGGATTCATGCCTCATCGCTCCCCTGAGTATAGGCACTGCCATGCTGCCTGGTAGCTGCCAGCTGAGGCTCCTGGGGCTCTGCCCCTGGCCGGCACCCTTCTCCACTGCCAGCTTCCATATTCGTGTTTCTTGCTGCACCACAGTGTGAAGTATGACCTCACTCACACTTGGAAATGTCCATCTTACAGCCTTTGTCCCTGGAGAGGCAGCCGTGACAGCAAGGTTTCAAGGGAGAGACACTGCCCAGCATGGGTCACGAGCACAGCTCTGGGTCACTCTGCTGGGCCAGCAGGTAGAGAGCCTTACACGTGTGGCGATTCCTATGGCATCTCAGTGTGCGCGTGGGAATGAGAGAGGGAGAATGCTGGAGCTGGTTGGCAGCTCCCAGAAGAGAGGCTGGTTAGTTCCAATAGTTGGTTCTAGTAGCGACTGAATAAGGAACCCCTTTATCCGAAAAGGAACTTTCTCAGTGGAAGTTGCAGCATGCAGAGAAGCACACGAATGCAGGATTAAATGGTGGATGGATGGATGCACGATGGATGAATGACGGGAATGGGAGAGGGAGCAAGACAGGCTTGCTTGCTGTGCGACAGAACTTACTAGACACTGAATGGAAACTGTCTCCTCATTACCAAAAAGAGTGCTGGTAGCAACTGCTAGAGGTACTTACTGAGCACTTTCCCACGTATAGCTCTAAGCTCTTTTCTGTATTAACTCACTAATCCTCAAGACTACCCTGTGAGATACATAGGATCATTATCACCATCCCATTTTACAGATGAATAAACTGAGGCTCAGAGAGATTAAATTACGTGTGAGAGACAGAACTGGAATTCAAACTCAGGCAATCCAGCGCCAACCACTAAGCTCAATGGCCAAACACCATGGCACCTCTAGGATTAAATGTCATCTGAAAACTGCCAAATCTGTTCAGTGACAGTTCAGTTCAGTTCAGTTCAGTTCAGTTCAGTCACTCAGTCGCGTCTGACTCTTTGTGACCCCATGAATCGCAGCACGCCAGGCCTCCCTGTCCATCACCATCTCCCGGAGTTCACTCAGACTCACGTCCATCGAGTCCGTGATGCCATCCAGCCATCTCAGTAGGTGGGATATTTATGCCATATATCACTGCGCATTATGGGGTAAAAATAAAAACAGACTCAAGAAGAGTTTAGATTCCTGGATGTCAGATCTCCAATAGCAATTGAAAGGAAAATTGCTCGAGGTGTATTTGGGGGCATCTTTTGAAATTATGAGCTGTCCTTCCTCCAGACGCATCTGTTTGTGGTGTCAGAGGCCAGAGTTTAGCCAGATGGGCTAAAGTGAGAGCCATCAGGTACTTTGGGGTCCTGCATGAAGGCACTCCCCTGAGAGGACTGGGGTGAGGGCTGAAGTTTTGAATTGGTCTGCCCAGAGGGGGCCCCTCTGTCTAATCTGCACACAGCCACAAGAAGAGCCAGCGGCTGTCCACTGTGGGCCAGAGCTCTGCCAGGGGACCTGGCCCTCCCGGTGTTCCGGGGTAGCCCCTCAGTGCCCAGCAGTCTCCTCCTGCTTTGGCAAAGCCTCTCTCTTCTCATGATGATGGATGCAGCCTGGGACATCATGGATAAAAACCCCGATTGAAGGGCACTAATTACCCATCATTATTTTCCGTGCCGTAATTTGTGTGGAACGAGATTTCAATCAGTTGTCTGGGATCAGCCTGGTTTTGACTAATCTTTCTAACGACAAGATGCTTAATTACAGATTTTTGCCTGAGCTGCAGCATACAGGGGGAGGCAGGCTCTTACTGAAGCCAGTTTGCAATTGGGTCATTTTGCAGTCTTAAGTCACTCTTAGGGGAAGAGAGAGAAAAAGCATGAGGAAAGCATTCCTAAGGAGACCAGACAAAAATCAAACCAGCACAGGACCGGTGCTGCAGTTGTGGACACGGTGATGGAGGGTAACAGGTGGGCAGAGTCACCCTGTTCCCCTGCACAGGTCACCTGCCCACTGTGTCTCCAGGCATCCCCCAGCCAGCCTGGCTCTCTAGTAAGTGTCTTTGAGTGAGCCACAACTTCTGGGGTCTTCAGCTCCTCCTCTGAAGGTCACCAGGTCAGGCAGGAGAATCTCTGAGTATTTATGATGCTCTGATTCCCACTGTGCTGGTGTCTGTCCAGGAAAATGGGTCCAGCGTTGAAAGATATGCCTGGCAAGATTTCATGAGAGATAAAAACACTATGTATTGAAATGGGTGTTTCAGACTACTGCAGGAGAAGGTCAGTTTGAATTAAAGAAATATACAAGTGTAAGGGAAAAAAGCATATATATATATGAAGAATGGACTCAGATGCATGAAATTGGATTAATTATAAGCCTTGTTTCATGATAATTCCTTCCTCCTCACCCTCCACACCCGCTTTCTTCCTCCTTCCCTCCTTTTTCCCCTTCCTCTCGTGTGATAAGTCCTCCTGAATCCATGTCCCAACAGGAATGCTGGGGACCTTGTCAATTACTCACATTTAGCCACGTGGTCCTCCTCATCTTATCCCTCCAATAAAGGCTCATTCTGCATTCTCTAACCTTATTTGTAAAGGAAGTTTAGCTCTGTTACTTTCAAGTGCCTGGGGGGCTGATTCATAACAAATAAAGCCTTGCTGGAGGATCTGAGGGTCTGCTTTAATGAACAGCTCAGTGGCTTCTGGTTAGCAAATTAATTATGGGAATGTACATAAGAGTCTCTCAAGTGTTCAGAAGCTGTTTTTTCTTCTGTAGAGTGGATTCCCGTTTCAGGCTTATTTATCCTCTTAATTTTCCTAACCCACTACTTTTCTCTCCTGGTAAACGGCAAGTTCCTCGTGGAATTATCCTCAGTTCTAGAAATGGGGACTTGGTTGAGGGAAGAGCTTTGCTGGGTCTAACCCCAGGCTGCAGCCAGCTGCTGGATTTTCTGGGAGGGGTTTCCGGGAGAATCACAAGAAAGACACTGTCCACTGAGAGCTTGCTGGGCCCCAGCATGTTTGTTTTGCCTACATTATTGTTGTTCAGTTGCTCAGTCGTGTCTGGCTCTTTGTGACCCCATGGACTGCAGCATGCCCAGCCTCCCTGTCCTGCACGGTCTCCCGGAGTTTGCTCAAACTCATGTCCACTGAGTTGGTGATGCCATCCAACCATCTCATCTTCTATCGCCCCCTCCTCCTCCTGCCCTCAACCTAGCCCCTGCTCACAGAAAAGCCCTATGAAGGAGGTGCTGTGATGGAGCCATTTTACAGATGAGGAAACTCGAGGCCCTGAGAGGTTGACCTATTTACTCAAAGTCAACAGCTGCTATGACTGGCTCACATCAGAGCAATGGCTTGTAACCATTAAGTGACTTGGGGGCTTGTTTCTGCTTACAGGGCAGCCTGGCACAGAGCCAAAAGCTGAATTCTGAGGGTAGCCCCTCTATGCGTGACCCCAATTCTGGCGTGTGGTGGCTGGACTCTACTCCACAGAGGACAGAGAGCCAGGCCCTAGGCTCATCAGGCTGGCCCATCCCTCTTCCCTCCAGGAGACTTCTTTCCTCCAGAAGCTTCTTTTCTTCAGCCTGCCCACCAGCAAGTGGCCTTGAAGGGGGTAGACCCCTGGGATTCCAGCTTAAAAAACTGATGATCACTTTCTTGTTGATTCTCTGGAGTTTCTCTTCCTTTAGGGTTAGGGTTAGGTTCATGACAGAAGAGCTGAATGGTTTGGGTTTCCTTCAGAACTTCCAAGATGCTGTTGGTGTCTGTATTAGGAAAACCTCCAACCCACTTCACTGTCCAGCAAAGTGATTATCTGGCAGAGGCAGAGAGTAAGCTCAGGCATCCCAGGAGCTCAGGCCCCTCTGGGGTAAGGGCCCCACACTGGATGCGAATAGGGGCAGGCCTGGGTCGGCGCTGGGGGGCCATGTTAATCAGGCGGTGGTGACATTGAGGCCAGGGCAGCTCTAGCTGTGCTCCTGATACGAGCTGAATTAGAGGGAGGAGAATGCCTCCGGGAACTTAGACCACTGACTATTGCTATTTCAAAGACCGCTCAGATGGGGCATTGGGCCCCTCCTGTAAAGTCAATAGTCATCGACCAGTTGGGAACTGGGCCCCAGCCAACCACAGATGGTGGACTCCCGTGACCCTCTCCTCCCCAGGGCACACGTGTCAACACCTCCACCTCATCCCGATGCTACGCTCTTCCTGCATCCCGTCCTGGCCACTCGCCCCGTGGCCACATCCTCCTGAGCCTTGGCATCCTGGCTCCAATCTCTGAGATCTTCCCTGACCCAGCCTCCCATCCTTCCAGCTGTCCGGGTTCTTCCTCCTTCTGTACTTTAGCCTCCAGCCTTCCATCGTCCAATTCTGGGCTTTCTGACATTATTCCATCCGCGAACGACACCCTCAGCTTCTGGGCCCCTTGCCTTCCCCCTTCCCTCCAATAGCCAAGTCAGTGGTTCTCAACTGGGGGCAGTTTGTCCCCCAGGGACCGTCTGGCCGTGCATAGAGGTTTGGGTTGTCATCTCTGCGGGTGGGGGTGCTACTGGCTTCTAGCGGGCAGAGGCAAGGATGCTGCTGACCGACCTGCGGTGCACAGCCTGGCCCACAGTGAGGAATGACCAGCCCCAAATGTCACTAGTGCCTGGGCTGAGAAACGCAGGTCGAAGCTTCCTTGTGTTGCTGCCTTGCAGGCTGAGTTAAGGGGCCTGGTGAGCCTCTATGCCCCTGATTTCTGTTCTCTCCTCCTCCCGCAGTTGCTGTTGCAAACTTCCTTCCTTTTGCTAGATCTCCGGACCTCACCTCCCATTCCATGGCGTGAGGAGAGGCTGCCTGGGGGATGAGAGAGACCACTCCCCTCTGCCAACCTTCCCTCCCCCTTGTACTGCCTCAGCTCAGTTCTCTTCCAGGGCATCCAGATTCCTTGCGGACTTCCACTGGGTCCCCTGACCGCCTGTGTTATTCCTGTAGGTTTCAAACTTAACTTCTCTGAGAATCACAGCTGCGGTGCTAAAAACAAACCAACACACAGAACCAAAAATGCAGAATTCTGGGCCCCACCTACAGTGATGAATGTTCAAAATATGACTGGGCTTCCCAGGTGGCTCAGTGGTTAAAAAAAAAAAAAAAAACCTGCCTGCCAATTCAAGAGACATAGATTCAATCACTGGGTCAGGAAGATGCCCAGGAGAAGGAAATGGTAACCCACCCCAGTATTCTTTGCTGGGAAATCCCCTGGACAGAGGAGCCTGGAGGGCTACAGTGCATGGCGTCCCAGAAGAGTCGGACATGCCTTATTGACTAAGCAACAACATGGGGTCAGTCCAGGAAGCTACCTGTTCAACCAGCACCTTGGCTGACTCTGATGAAGGCTGGACCAGAATTTGAGAAAAGCTGATACTCATCTTTGGTCATCTCAACCTCTCCATCTTGATTTGCTCTTTACCATTAGCATGTAACATAGAGTCACCATAGAATTCATTGTCTCCTCTGGGGAGACACGGGGAGTGGTAGATAATTAATTATATTGGGTCAGTAGGTGGGATCAGGGTTGCTTCAGGCAAACTAGAAAGTAATTTTTAAATTTCTTAAGTTCCTTACATTCTTGACACACACCCCCCCTCATCAAAGAAGCAGATAAATTACCGCCAATAACAACAAAAACATTCCTTCTCTGCCTCCACCACCCCTGAGTTCAAGTGGACAGTGTTGTGTAAAGGTATGCAAGGAAGCCCCTACCCCTACCCTCTCCTCTGCCCGGGCTTCCAGAAAAATTGTCTGCTTCCAGGGTCTCTTGCAGCTCTGGCCGTATGGCTCCCACCACCCCCCCACCCCCCCACCCCCCCTACCCCCCACCCCCGCCCCATGCCGGGACACTGCTCTGGGGACGTCACCAGCCACATCCTGACTGCTCACTGAAGGGGACACGTGCACTCCTGACTTCCCCTGCGGGGCACGTGACCTGCCGCCACCGCTTCTCGATGGCTGTCTCCACTGCACGTCCACAACTCACTCTCTCTTCTCAGCTCCTCTGGCCACTACTTCTTGGCCCTTTTCTTTCCCTTTGTTGTTACATTTTGCTTTTGAATTAAAGAGTGATGTCCAGAGGTTAAGGATGGGTGGGGGGAGGGGCAGGTTTCCTGGAGGGAAAAAGAATGCAAATACAAATGAGTGTGTGAATGAATGAAACCAGACCAGAGGGGCAGGGCGGGTGAGCCCCTGTTAGTGGAGTGTGCCCAGCCCACCCCCTGCCTTGCTGGCGCTCTGCACACGTGTCTGTCCTTCTGGTGAGAGGATGAGCTTCTTGACATCATGAGCTGTGCTGGGCATGTCCTCCTATCTGGTCAGCCCTTGGCACCCTGGTGCCCGGAGTACGTGTTGAAGCTCCTTGGCATAGACATTCTAGTGGAGCCAAAATAAGGGTCACCGAAACGAGAAGCCTGCAGGAATGAACTCATCAGACTCGCAGCTGGAGCCCAGGCTCTAAATTAGAGGCTGGGTTTCTGTACCAACTCTGAGGTGGGGGGCAAGTTTGCTTCCTTCTCAGTCCTAGAGTCACTCAGCCAGGGCCTGGAGGCGGTGGCCTGGACAGGGTGCGTCCTGGCTGTGCAGCCCACTAAAGAGTGCTTTGTGCCTGTGCCCCTTGAAGCCTTCAAGGAGAGGGCTAGGAGGGAAAACCAAGGCTTAGGGCATGAAACCACTGCCTGGCCTGGGTGTCCGTCAGGGCTGGCTGAGCCGTGAGGGTGGGTTGGAAAATTGTTCACTGGACGTAGCTGTAGGGCTCTCCAACTGCTTCCCTTGGGCACAAGCTTCTTGTACACCTGAGGGACAGATCTGAAGTGGGTGGTATATAAAACGTGCTCACTAAATAGCAGTTGCAATAATTGACTCCAAATGTGTCTTCCAAAATCTCTGGGGCACTCACACAAGCTTGAGGGAGGAGGGCTTGGGTCTGGGAGCTGACTTGTCCTGCAGTGTTTGTCACAGCAGGCCTGGGATGTTTCTGGGAACTGCAGAGCCCTAACGCTTGCCCCTTGGAAAAAAAGCTGTGACAAACCTAGACAGCATGTTAAAAAGCAGAGACATCACTTTGCCAACAAAGGTCCCTATAGTTAAAGCTGTGGTTTTTCCAGTAGTCATGTACGGATGTGAGAGTTGGATCATAAAGCTGAGCGCCGAAGAATTGATGCTTTTGAACCGTGGTGCTGGAGAAGACTCTTGAGAGTCCCTTGGACTGCAAGGAGATCCATCCAACTAGTCCATCCTAAAGGAAATCAGTCCTGGATATTCATTGGAAGGACTGATGCTGAAGCTCCATCAGTTTCAAAGTACTGAAACTCCAGTACTTTGGCCACCTGATGCAAAGAACTGACTCACTGGGAAAGACCCTGATGCTGGGAAAGATTGAGGGCAGGAGGAGAAGGGGGTGACAGAGGATGAGATGGTTGGATGGCATCACCAACTCAATGGACATGCGTTTGAGCCAACTCTGAGAGATAGTGAAGTACAGTATAGCCTGGCATGCTGCAGTCCATGGGGTCACAAAGTCAGACAAGACTTAGCCTCTGAACAACGAAGTAGCAGTGGGAGGGGATTATAAATGTAAGAGCACCTAGTCCACTCTCCCTGCAGGCCCAGCGCAAGGGCATAGTAGGAGGTGAACCCACAGGCGCCTCTGTGCCTGCTCAGGCCGATGGTGTTTCCTGAGGACACGCCAGGGGCCTGCTGATGGATGGACGGGAGGCAGATGACCATGTGGAGCCCGGGCGCATGACAGGGCACCAGTCAGAGGTGTAAGGGGAACTTGGAGCTAGCAGAAGAGGCGTCTCAGAAGACTCAGGAATATTCAGTTTGAAACCAGAGAGACCCAAGAGCCTCTATCTTCAAACACTACATTCCAGTAGATAATAAATTTCTTGACAGTAGGAGGCTTTTAGGAATCTTTTATCCTTCTTATCAGAGAAAGCTCCCAGCTTCTGATTAGAACTGTCTGCGGGGCAATGCCTCCGGACACGTTCAAGTGTAGACGGATGGAACAGCCCCCTGGGAGGGGCAGTGACTATGAGATCATCGGTGGGGCCCCTCCCCATCATAACTGCCTTGGGTGGTGTGGGTAAGTGGCGCAAGGTTGTGTTGTGAGGGTGGGCTTTGTGGTTGTGATAGGAGAGCCCTTTCCCCACTTGGGGACCCATGCTTTCTTCAATGAGCTGCTCAGAAAACAAGGGGCTACCTTTGAGCATCATTGGAGGTAGGACTCCAGCACTGGGACCCTCCCTCCCTCCTAGCCGGGCCCATCTTTCCATGAACGGGGCGGTACTCCCACCCTCTCCAGCCCCCTTCATCCTCCAGGACCTTTCCTTCTTAACTTCTACCTGCTGCTCAGGCATCCGCCGTGGCCTCCTCTGTACCTCCACCAGGTGAGGCCAGGACATGGACAGATGGGCAGCTGGATCCTGACCCAGCCTCCTGACTCCAGGGCTGGCCTGGCCCAGAGCTCTTGAGTGTGGGCTGTGGCTGGGCTTCCCTGAGTACACTTCCCTGCCCTTCACTCTTCTTGCTCACATGGGAGAGAAGCCCCTCCCCTGGTCCTGGTACTTCGCCTGCCTTTTCACGCACCCATCGAGGTTCTGGGAGGGGGGATTTTCCTTATGGGAAATGTTTTATGACCCTTTATGGTGATCCTGCCTTGCCATTCTTGCTCCCTTGACTCTGCAGTGAGGCAGGGGCGCTTCGAGGTAGAAACTTAAGGTTAAGAATCAGCGGGGTGATGCTCAGAGTTGGGGTTGGAGGGCTCCCTCACGTTGCATGATGGAGGCATGGTCTCTTCTGGGGCGATAGAGGGGAATGAGAGAGGGGGTCTGGGGGCCGCCCTCCAGATGTGCCCCGGCCAGAGGGGGTCCCCAGAGGGCAGCCAGTTTGGCCACAGGCTCTGCGTCTTGCCCTAGTCAGGTGGCTTGGCACCTCTGGTCCCAGTCTCGGTGATGGTGGCCTTCAGGGGAAGCTCCAAGGCTGGGTTACCTGCTGCCCAGCGTGGGGGTGGGGATTGGGAGGGGGTCAGGTGAGGTGGGTCATCGGGTCGTGGTACTGAGGGTGTCTGTTCCGAGGGCTGTCACCTTCGGACTTCAAGTCTATTACTGTTTCGTGGGAAGGTTGGCCAGATATTTTGGCCGAAGGTTACCACTTTGTCACCCTTTAGGCCAGCAGTTTGCAGAGGGGTGGGGTGCCTCATCTGAAGTTTATTGATCAAACGGGAGTTTTCATTTTGAGGACTCAGAAGGTTCTGGGGGGTAATGCCAGAAACTCACTCTGGCCTGTGCTGTTTTTTCTTTTTGCCCCCAGCGAAACTGCCCCGCCAGCATTTTATCTCACCAATACCTAGCATAAGGCCCCTCCCAGCCACCCCACCCACCCGGTGCCCGGAGCCCAGAGCTAATTCCTGGGGGCGTCACACCACCGCACCCTCTCCGAGCTGACTCCTGCTCTCTGTGTCCCCAGGCTGCTGAACAGGATGTCCGCAGACGACCGGCACCTGGGCTCCAGCTGCGGCTCTTTCATCAAGACCGAGCCGTCCAGCCCGTCCTCGGGGATCGATGCCCTCAGCCACCACAGCCCCAGCGGCTCGTCGGACGCCAGCGGCGGCTTTGGTCTAGCCCTGGGCGCCCACGCCAACGGTCTGGACTCGCCGCCCATGTTCGCGGGCGCCGGGCTGGGAGGCACCCCGTGCCGCAAGGGCTACGAGGACTGTGCGGGCGGCCTCATGGAGGACTCGGCCATCAAGTGCGAGTACATGCTCAACGCCATCCCCAAGCGCCTGTGCCTCGTGTGCGGGGACATCGCCTCCGGCTACCACTACGGCGTGGCCTCCTGCGAGGCCTGCAAGGCTTTCTTCAAGAGGACCATCCAAGGTACGGGGCCGCCGGGCGGGCCGGGGAGGGGTGGGGGTGTGGCCCGGCAGGGAGCCAGTGATCCCCCAGAGCCAGCTGCCGGCGCAGCCTGCCTCTGAATGCCAGGTTCCGGAGGCTCTCCTTTCGGTCTCCCGGGGCTTCTCATCCTGGGATTCTGGACGTGGGCTCTAACTCGCGGGCTGTTGTTGAAATGGCATTCCCCCCGCTTAGGGGACCCCGGAAGATCGGCACAAATGCCTAGGTGTGCCTAGGACGGGAAACATTGTCAAATGTGTGACCCTAAAGAGCTGATTTTAGAGGGGAAAATGTTAGCAGCCCTATTTGCCCTGCAATTCCAGACCTCTTGAACTGTTCTGGGTGTCTCGTTTCGTTCCCTGGTGGCTCAGACGGTAAAGCGTCTGCCTACAGTGCGTGAGACCCGGGTTCAAACCCTGGGTCAGGAAGGTCATCTGGAAAAGGAAATGATAGCCCACTCCATTATTCTGGCCTGGAAAATCCCACAGATGGAGGAGCCTGGTAGGCTACAGTCCATGGGGTTGCAAAGAGTCGGACTCGACTGAGCAACTTCACTTTCACTTTATAATTGCACAAGTGGACTGTGACTACTCTCTTTAAAGAGTCAGGGAAGAGCAAGGGGAATCTCCCCACCACCACACCCTGACCACTCATCCTGTCCCATCCCCGAGTGGCCCGTCTTTGTTGGCTTTTCACAAAGCGTGTGCGTATTGGCTGAGTCATGTTCCGAAGGCCATGGGGTGGCTGCCTCTGTCAATGGGTGGGAAAGAGCCCTCCAGTGCAGAGAAGTGAGTCCTAGGTAAATAGGGGATAATGATGGCTGCGCATGGTAACCAAGACTCATACTACAGTAGGTCACAGGTAGAGTCCTTGCTTCGTGCATACCATTGACTATCTATGAGTTCCTACTAAGTGCCAGCCTGATGCTAGGATAGACCAAAAGCCCTGCTCATGGAGGTCACTGAGATGTGGGCAGATGCTGTTCCCTGGGGCAGAGACTGCAAACCAGATTAGAGAAAACTCAAGAGTGCTTTCCTGTCCCTGCCCTGCCTGGTGGTCCGGGGGTATCCTCCCTTGCCCCCCTCCCCTATTTCTCTTTTAGAAGAGGCAGGCTGAGCTTCCATGGATGATTCTTGGCTTGTTCAGTCAACAAGTATTTGCTTAAATTTCTTGTGAGAAGTTATTTATTAAACTAATTAAGGGTCCTAGGATGTTTCCAGTTTTACGTGTTAGTTGAAACAGTGTGTTGACCTGTCCAACTGCTGGGTGGGCTTCTGGGTCGCACAGCTCCATCCCTTACCTTACTGCTCAGTGCCCCTGGGGGCTGCCTCAGTTTCTCTGCTTTAGTTTGTTCCCAGGAAAGGTGAGATGGTTTCATGGCTACCTCACATAGAGCTGTTAAAAAGAGGCTTAATTATATACTATATACTATATATATATATATAGAATGCATTGTATGCACTATATATATATATATAATCCATTATATATGATGCATTATATATATATATAGCACTCATGTTTTGGCCTGGCACTTAGTAAGCACTAAATAAATGTCTACAATTATTATTTTCACTTTCGTAGTATTCCTTAAGATTTACTTAAGGGATACTGTTACTGTTACTGTCTATTACTTAGACAACAGACATAATCTGTTTTATCTTACAAAGCAGGTTTTTTTAATCTCATTAATTTAAAGAGTACAATTATTATTTTGACTTAGCAGGATGTAAGCCATTTTAGCTATAGATAAATTTATTTATTAAATGGACCCTTTAAAAATATAAGCATGGCAAATATGCAAATAGTACAAAAGAATGAAACAGTAAAAAAGTAAGTATTCCTAGAACCCCAGGGCCCCAGTTCCCTGTACCTTTCCCAGAAGGAGCATGGAACCAACTTCTCTCAGCAAATACTGACGGAACGCTTTTCTGTCCGGCACTGCGCTAGCCTTCAGCACCGTGAATGGATGTATGCTGGGTCCCTGCTAGCTCCACATCCCCCAGTCTGGGAGGAGGCCCTGGAATTTCTAGATGTGAAAAGCACTGTATGCAGTTCTAAGTCTCAGCCAGGCTTGAAAACCCCAAGTTCAATATCCAGTCAATATCAATGGATATTGGATGGATAAACATGAGATGTTTAAAACAATTTAAGCCACTGAAAGAGCAGTGTTTTTCTTCTAAAATTGGGAAGTAATCTTGGTAAGATTGCCACTATTTTAGACTCCTGAAGGCCAGTTTTTGAAAAATTGCCTTTTAAGAGACAATTATATTTTCTTCTCTCCTTATTCTTTAATGTGCTGGAGAATTCTGGATCAAATTTTCTGAAAGCAGAGGCTGGTGTCGACTCAAGAATCCTGCTACACCCTCGACAGCAACCTGGGTGTTGAGAACATTCTCAGCAAGGGCCCACAGGAAGGATTTGTAAATAGTCTTCATTATTTGCTCCCACGAATAGGATAACGATCTTTTCCTAGAAGCCCAAAGACAAATAGAGCACTTGGTGCCACCGGGACTGGCCTGCTCTTGTCCCTTTTCTTAGTCACAAGAAGAGTTATTCATTTACAACCAGAAAGACATAGCTGTCTGGAACAGGGACTGTCCATCTAAAGCTGATGGATTGCTCTGGCTATTTTATCAATTCTTTGATTTTGTTCTAACAGAGATTTTGATTTTGTTGTTTCTGAGCATAACAGTTGTAGGAAATTTGGAGCTATGGGGAAAATATAAAGAGGAAACAAATCACCTACAATTGGACAACCCCAGAGATGAGCTTAAAACCAAGAGAACATTAATTTGAGTCCCTGCCCTGAGTTAGGGGCTTCCCTGGTGGCTCAGAGGATAAAGAGTCTGCCTGCAATGCGGGAGACCCAGGTTCCATCCCTGGGTTGGGAAGATCCCCTGGAGAAGGAAATGGTGACCCACTCTCAGTACTCTTGCCTGGAGAATCCCCAGGGACAGAGGAGCCTGGTGGGCTACAGTCCACAGCGTTACAAAGAGCTGGACACAACTGAGCAACTTCACTTTACTTTTCTGAGTAAGGTGCTTCAGGGAGAGACACAAAATACCTGCCCTCAAGATGCAGAATCAAAGGCTTAGAGCAGGCAAGGCTACAGGCATTGCCTTAGGCTTCCAGCCCAGGGCATAGTCTCCTAAGCACCTCCCCAGTTAAGGAGGGTATTCAGGCCATTTTGAAAAAGGCCTTTAGTCACCTGCAATAATAATCCATTTGCAAAGTAAATGCCAGGACAGCTCTGAAAATCATGCTAGCTCACAGCCTCCCTTCCCTCTTTAGATTCCTTCCATCTGCTCCATTCAGTGGTTACACTAATAGAAGAAATTTATGGGAACCAAGGAGTCACAAGAGACTTAGGGAGAAAGCCCTCAGAATCCCATTCCCTGACTACAAATATTTATTGCACACTCACTGCTTACTGGGCTCATAGTACTCAGCACTGTGCTGGGGGCTGCCTCTGTGGGGATGGGGGAAGGGGATGGAATGGGGGAAGGGGATGGGAGAGGTGGGCAAAGTACAGTTTGCAGGCAGCTTCCTGCTTTTGCAAATCAAGTGGTCTTAGCACAGGGCCACACCTATTTGTTTACATATCGTCTCTGTGTTGGTGCTTTGGTGGTGTAGTAGTCAGACCTTGAGGCCACAAAGCCTAAAGGGTTTATGTTTTTCTGGCTTTTTTCGGGGGAAAAAAACTTACAACCCCCTGCACTTTCGCATTAGGTCCCTCAGAGGTCTTCTGCTCAGAGTGAACTTGACGGTTAGGCAGAATGCTGGCTGGACAGATCAAGTTTTCCTTGAGTGTGCTGGCATCCCAGGCTTATCCATCAAGTCCCTGAATTTGGACAATGTGAGAGATGGAGCCCCTTTCTGTGGCTAGCCCACACAGGTTTCTGGGCTGTGGTACTGACCCACAGTAGTGAAAACCTTTGTCAGTACTGCAGTGGTGAGGGGCCCTTCTGAGGGACCACCTAGGGGTCCATGCTAAGCTGTACCCCCAAACCCTGACCCTCTCAGCAAGGACCCTGCTTTCTGTTCCGCTGATTGCCCCTCCTGTGTGCTCCTGCGAAGCTTCTGCACGCGGATAATACTTCCTACACTGTACCGTCACTGCCGTTGCTCGTCTGCTTCCTCAGCATCTCCTGAGGGATGGCATTACATTTATCTCGATTTTTCCACCGAGCCCCATGCCCTTCCACGGTACCTGGCCCGTAGGAAGTTCTCAATGTGTCTGAGTAGAAGGCGATCCCCAAAGTGATCTCTCATTTTCCCAATGAGGGCAAACCAAAGACACTAGGCTAATTTATGTATGTAAGCCTTTAGGATCTAGATAAAAGTCACATGTTTACTTATAAGCATGCTTGTTTGTTATGCTTGCATATTTTCAGTCACATGCTGTAAGACCATGTATTCTTTTTTGAAAAACCTTTTGTTTTTCAAAAGGCAGAGTTTACCCAAAGTTTCACATGACTCTTTAATGTAAGTGTCTTTGCCTTCTCCAGAGCCACTTTCCGAGTCGAGTTGCTTAGCGTGGTGTTTCAGAGCACACTGCCTTCCATCTCCGTTCCACACACTCCATCTCTGTTATGGGAGATTTTGTGAGCCTGGATATGCTGCCGTCTCTCAAATTTCTATTTGGAGCCCTAGGTACATTTCCTCGATCATTAGGATGGTTCTTCAGTTGTGTCTTTTAGTTTTAAAAAATTGAAACATGGTTAATTTACGATGTTGTGTTAGTTTCAAGTGTATAGCAAAATGATTCAGTTAAACACATATATTCTTTTTCAGATTCTTTCCCGTTATAGGTGATTATATTAAGTATAGTTCCCTGTGTTAGGTAGTAAGTCTTCGTCGTTTACGTATTTTCTATATTTAGGGCTTCCCAGGCGGTGCTAGTGGTAAAGAACCCACCTGCCAATGCAGGAGACGTAAGCGATGCAGGTTCAATCCCTGGGCTGGAAGATCCCCTGGAGGAGGGCTCAGCAACCTACTCCAGTTTTCTTGCCTGGAGAATCCCACGGACAGAGGAGCCTGACCGGCTACAGTCCATGGGGTCTCGCGAGTTGGACATGACTGAAGGGACTTAGCACGCAAAAAAGTAGTTGGGTCAATTTATAATTATGGTTTCCACAACATATCAGGCACCATACTGCTTTTGACTCTCAGTGTTTGCTATTGTGACTCTTATTCCTGGGAATAACTAAATTTGTTTTAAATTTCTTCCTGCCTTTGTTACTGATCCAGTCGGGTGACAGGCCTCGATTAGGGTCTTCTTGGGGCACTGGGTCTCCTCAAATCGCTATTGTTCAGTATGAAGTGACTGACAGCAACTCTGATATGAGAGACACCTCACAAAGTCCCAGATATAAAGCAACTTGCTATTTTCTAAAGAGCAATGTTTGAGGGGACCTGCTGCCTTATATTGTAGCTTGTGAAGGACTTTATGGAGCTGAAGACAAAGCCATGGGCCCTACTCTGTGGACTTGTATTCTAGGTAAGGATGAGCAAGACAGTAAATGTGGTAACAAATAAAGAAGCAAACTGACAGACCCAGACAAGCACCATGGACTATACAGTCTGTGGAATTCTCCAGGCCAGAATACTGGAGTGGGTTGCTATTTCCTTCTCCAGGGGATCTTCCCAACCCAGGGGTCGAACCCAGGTCTCCTGCATTGCAGGCAGATTCTTTACCAGCTGAACTACTGGGGGAGCCCAAGGTGGCTGAGAGAGGGGGCCTAATTTAGTCTGAGGATTAGGTAAGGCCACGTTAAGAAGGTGACTTGAATCCTGGAGCCAGCATTCCAGGCAGAGGAACCAGCAGGCTTGTTTCAGGACCAGGAGGAGGGCCACTGTGGCTGTTGTGAGTGAGTGAGGGCTAAGAAGAAGAGGCTGAGAGGCCGACACAGTTTTGCGCCCTGGTGAGAGCCGCATTTGAATTTCCTTCTAGCTGGAATGGAAGCAACACACGCTGCTCAGCCACGAGAGCTGTGCGGAGGGTACGACCACCCTGTCCCCCTCTCTGCGTTCCCAGGGCGTGTGGCCAACTTTGCAGGTCACCAGGAGGCCCCTGGAGCAGCTCCTTAAGATGGAGAGGAACAAGAAAGAGGCCCTGGAACCCAGCTTCCTCTGTTCACCTGGGGCCAAGATGCAAGCCTGGAAGGAAACTCCCCAAGGAGACTGAGTGGGGGGTGATTGATGTGTTATCCTGCCTTGGATGGCAGCCAGGCTTTTTGTCTTGGAGAAGGAGGTCTGCTATCTCAGGGGAAAGAGACTATGACAAGGATGCAGAGAAAAAGCCAGGAGTAAGTAGGAGCTGGGAGTGGGGTGCTGTCCCAGCCCTGACACTCACCAGCCAGCAGCTGACCTTGAGCAGGGCCTGGGGTGCTCTCTGGACAATTTCCTCATGTGCACAAAAAGAATCAATTAAACCCACAAAAATGTTACTATCTGCAAGGCACTAGGGGAGGGACAGGAAGAACAATCACAGATCCTCTTTTCAGAGGCATAGCCAGGGTGAAAGTCAGGTGAGACACAGGGTGAAAGTCAGCCACGCACAGCAGGGAGGACTTCCTAGAGGAAGGGGCAGCTAAGCAGGAGTGAGGAGTGAACTTGCTCGGCAGAAAGAACAGCAAAACAGGCCCACAGGAGTTGAGTGCCCTCTGCTCAGGAAGTGAGTAGGTAAGGGGCTGAAACAGAGCATGGGACCAGATGTCAAAGGGCTTCACAAGCTGTGTGAAGGAAGTGAAGGTGAAATCGCTCAGTTGTTTCCTACTCTTTGCGACCCCATAGACTAGCCCACTAGGCTCCTCCATCCATGGGATTCTCCAGGCAAGAATACTGGAGTGTAGCCCACCAGGCTCCTCCATCCATGGGATTCTCCAGGCAAGAATACTGGAGTGGGTTGCCATTTCCATCTCCAGGGAATCTTCCTGACCCAGGGATCGAACCCAGGTCTCCCACATTGCAGGCAGATGCTTTAACCTCTGAGCCACCAGGGAGAGGACAGAGGAATACTTTGGCATGAGCTGCTTCGGTTGGTTTAGACTCCCAACTTTATAATTTCTTAGTGGTGTCAACTTGGACAAGTTATTGAGTTTCTTTGGGCCTTAATTTTCTTGTCAATAAAATGGGGTTAATGGGGCTAATAAATACCTCCTACTTATAGCATATTCTTGTAGAAATTAAACGAGACATGCAAGTACAGTGTGTACCTTAGTGTCTGGTATATGACAGCTTAGTGCCTGGTATTAAATAAATAGGATTTGTTCTTTGTTGTTTATATTTGGCAATGAGAAGCCATTGAAGATTTCTGAGCAGGGAATTAATCACATCTCCTTTTAGAAAGGTAACTCTGGCAATGAAATGGGAGGGTTTAAGGTCAGGCAGACCAGTCAAGAGGTGGTTTCAATAGTCCAGTTAAGAGATCTAGGCAACAGTCTGCTTTGTTGCTGCCTAGTCACTCAGTTGTGTCTGACTCTTTTGCGACCTCCGTGGACATAGCCCACCAGGCTTCTCTGTCCATAGGATTTCCCGAGCAAGAATATCCTGGGGTGGGTTGCCATTTCCTTCTCCAGAGGATCTTCCCCACCCAGGGACTGAACCTGCATCTCCTGCATTGGAAGGTGGATTCTCTACCACGGAGCCACTGGGGAAGCCCTCCCGCCATATAACATCTCTGGATTGGGCCGATTACTGTCTGCTATGCTATAACTGTATGGGGTTGTCACTGCCTTCACAAACGCCTTAAAAACTTGCAGAAAGGGGCCAGGGACCTGGAATGAAAGCCCCGAGGCAACAAGGGACACTTGAAAAGCACAGCATCATCAGCTCCTTTGTTAGCAGAGATGACGATTCTGTGGAAAAACACGGAAATAATGACTTCGGTCAAAAATGATTCATTCGGGAGAGTCACACTGAGAACTTTTAGCAATATCTTCAATTTATTTTTCTTATCTTTTCCCTTTCATGTATGCACAAGAATGCTATATGATTAAATCTGAACCTAAATCTCAGAGAGCTCTTTTAATAAGGGAGGAAAAAAAGAAGAAAATGCTAGTGGCAAGGAAGCTCAGCCAAACTTTGATTGGCAGATGTTTTCTCTCTCTTTCTTGGTAGTATATAAAATAATGGTGAAATCTTACAGTTGAAAGCATCTTAGATTCTATGCAATAAAAACAGAAGCGGTCAGAGACCCTGAGAGAGTCCCTGCAGAGAAGGGAGATGAAATCTAACAGAAGAGTGGGTTTTAAGAGGTGTGATGGGTGTCTGCTGCTTCAGGAAGGACCAGGAAGGGAAGGCCCAGGGGAGGGGATTGCATTTGGCAACTGGGAGGTCACTGTTGAATTCTAGGTTTCTCTGCATGGGGGCTCTTGCTTTAAATTAATTTGATTAACAGGTATTTCAGGTGGCTGGCACTGTACTTGAGATACAGAATTAAAAGACCTACCCGTCTCTATCCCCAGTAAGCACACGGTTCAGAAGAGAGGACAGCTTGCAAAATCCTGAGGATGGAACATTACGCTGTTGCTTTCAGCTGGGAGTTGGGTGGGGAGGGGAGTGATGGGTGAGGCCTGTTGGGGGCGAACAGGAAGGGGCATATAAACCTGGACAGAAAAGAAAAGGGTCTCACCAAAAAAGGCCCTGGGAGTGCAGAGACTCCAAGGATGTGGAAGACTTTACCAGGAGGGGTTTCAGCTGGAGGGAGGTATGAAACGGCTCAGAGGCTCTATGTGGTCTCCTGGCACCAAAAGACGGGGCCTAGGTGGAAGCCAGGTTAGAGTTGACTGGTCAGAGGTAGCCAGACCATAAAGTGCCTCATGTGCTTTTCCCTGGAGGTTATATTTTATTTTTACAATTAATTTTGCAATTAATTTTACAATTAATGTTAAGTTAATTTTTAACTTTTATCCAAATAATGCATACACATAGTTTAAAAAAGACTCAAAGCATAACTCATAATGGAAAATAACAGTCCCTGACCCTACCTCTCTCCCCTTGCCCTGTAATCTAAAGTTAGTCGTTTAAGAAAATCTTTCTTCCAGCCCTTTATCTTCTTAATTACTAGTTTGACTTTACAGCTCTACTTACTGACTTAGCAATTTCACATTTTCTCTTGACTTCCTGTTATGGAAGATGAAGAGTTAGTTCCCATTATACAAACCCTCCCAACACACATACATTTCCCCATCTTCCCGTTGTCTGAATATGGTTATATCACACTTTTTGGTTAAATCTACTTGCCTACTGCCAACTCCTCCCGGATGTTCCCTTGACTTTTCTCCCTGTTGGACCCTCTCTTCTCCAGATTGTACCTCTTCCTCTTTTCGGCCCTTCCCTTTTAGGGGGCGAGGGGAGGCTCATGCTAGAGGGTAGAACACAGGGAAAATTGTTGACATCTTGGATGTGTGGAAATGCCTTTACTCAATCCTTCAGCCCATATATTAGATGTTAGTTGAAACTAGTTTCTCCCCAGAATTTGGACACCATTGCTGCTTTGTCTTCTAGCTTCTGGTGCTTGTCAAGAAGTTTGATTCATTCACTTAGAAAGCATATATGGAGCCTCACTCTTTTCCAGGTATGGTTCTAGGTGTTTGAAAATAGCAGCGAACAGAGCTGACAATAACCAACCTAAATAAACAAGGGTGATGAGTGCTAAGTAGAAAAAAAGAGTGGGGAATATGCATGTGAGTTTTGTGCATTTGTGTACGCACAGAGTTTTTCCCCTTGTGGTTTGAGATATGGTAGCCAATCTTACTCTTGATCCTTTGTATTTGACTTGTTTTTACTCTCTCACTGAAAAGCTTTAGGATCTCTTTTTTTCTGTCTTTCATGACAAAAAAAAAAATCTATATTGTATGTGTAGGTCTTTTGTAATAATATTGTTATTATAATTTTTTGTCTTGAGGTGCTTGTAGATTCCCATGCAGTTGTAAGAAATAATACAGAGAGATCCTTTGTATATCCAGTTTCTTCCAGTGGTAACATCTTACATAACTGTATGTACCGTATGTAACTGTTTGTAGCTGTATGACATAACATATATGGGTTATATAACATAACTATATATTTACTAGCGAGATATCACAACCAGGAAATTGGCATTGATAAATATCAACCTCATTCAGATTTTACTAGTTGCACTTACTAGTGTGTGTATGTGAGTGTGTGTTCTATGCAGTTTTATCCCTGCAGATCCCTGTGACCACCAACGCAGTCAAGATACGAAAGAGTTCCATTGCACAGGATTCCTGGCACTACTCTTTTATTTACAGGCACACCACCTTCTGTTTTCTCCCCTCCCTGACCTTGCAGTCACTAATTTGTTCTCCACCTCTATAGTTTTGTCAAGGTCTTTTTTTATTCATTCTTGGACTCTCAACAGGCCTTTTGATCTAGAAACACATATTCTTTAGGTCTTAAACATTTTCATCCCTCCCCTCCTTCTTTCCCTCCCTTTCTCCCTTGGTAATAACTTCCTCTCCATTGTCTGCTCTTTCAAAAACTCCTAAGAGTTGGATATTGAGCTTCCAGGATCAGTCTTCTAATTCCTACATCTTTTCTAGCCTACTGTCCAGAATTTTTTATATTTTTAATTTCTATACCCTCCATTTTATATTTTCCTTTTATCACAGGCTGTTCTTGTTTCATGAGTACAGTATTTTTTAAATTAGTCAGTTTGGTTTTGGCTGTACTGGGTCTTTGTTGCTGTGTGGGCTTTCCTCTAGTTTTGGCAAGCACAGGCTATGCTGTAGTTGTGGACCTTGGGCTCCTCATGGCAGTGGCTTAGCACAGGCTCTGGAGTGCTCAGGCTTCAGTAGTTGCTCCTGGGCTCTAGAGCACAGGTTCAAAATTTGTGGCATGCAGGCTTAGTTGCTCCATAGCATGTAGGATCTTTCTGGATGAGGGATCAAACCCATGTCCCCTGCATTGGCAGGTGGATTCTTTACCACTGTGCCACTGGGGAATCCCTTCTGCTGCTGCTAAGTCACTTCAGTTGTGTCCGACTCTGTGTGACCCCATAGACGGCAGCCCACCAGGCTCCTCTGTCCACGGGATTCTCCAGGCAAGAACACTGGAGTGGGTTGCCATTTCCTTCTCCAGAGAATCCCTGAGTACAGTATTTTTACCTTCTCAAGTCATCAGTATACTGACGATTGCTTGTAGAGGTTTTAATCCTCTTTGCTTTGTCCTGGTTTCTTTCCACATACTTTTCCTCCTGCTTATTCTGGTTAGTTTTTATAGTGAAGGCTTTCCCAAAATGTAGTGATGATCCTTGGCCAACAGGGATAAAAAGTATAGAAGGAGTTCTCCTTTGGCTTATTTTTATCTGCTTGTCTTTCCTCTGATGCTGTTTGTTCTTCTCATCTTCAGGTTGGGGAGTAGGAGGTGGAGGATGGGAGTGGCGGGAGTGGTGAGTGGAGTGTCCATCTGGCTGCTGGAATTCTGGAAATGGGCTTGAGGAGTGAGGCTGAGTGGTCTCACTGTTGGATATGCAGTATTCAGTCATCCTCTTTTCAGCTTCAGCTTCCCTCTGCCCTCAGCTGAGCCTCATATTCCTGAGTCCCGATTCTCTTACTTATGCTCTCCAGAGATTAAGTTGGCTTCTCTTGTGCAGGCTGTGAGGAGATTCTTGGTGGCCACATGGAGTGGTGCTCCTTAAATACAGACTTCCAGCAGATTCCCGTTTTCAATCCCATACCTCCCTCCATCTTCTGCTGTGTCTTCAACACCTAGGCTTTTGAGGTCCTGCAGTACAAAGGGCTTATTTCTTATCTGGAATCCCCTCTGGCTTCTTTGGTTTCAACGTCCTTCATTCTTTGGTGACAGTTCTCACTTCCCAACTGCCCTTTAGTGGGCTCTTGGGAAGGCCTGCAGACTTAAGTGTCAGTGTGTGTGATGAGCCAGAGATCCGGTTGAGGCATTTTGCACAGGAAAGTTAATCCCATCTCTCCAGGGTCAGTGTCGGGGTAGAGAGACTGGAAGTGAGTGAATGATAGTTGCTCAGTTGTGTCTGACTCTTTGCGACCCAATGGACTGTAGTCCTCCAGGCTTCTCTGTCCGTGGAGCTCTCCAGCAAGAATATTGTAGTGGGGTTGCCATTTCCTCCTCTAAAGAGAGACTGGAAAGGACAGTGGAAACAGGAGGAGGCAAGTGAAGGGACTTTCCTGGCAGCCCAGTGGTTAAGACTCTGCAGTTCCCTTGCAGGGGGCACAGGTGCTTGGTCGGGGAACTAAGAGCCCATATGCCAAATGGCACAATCGAAAAAAGGAGGCAAGTACATTCAAGGTGAGGCAAGAGATGACAGTCGTGGAAATGAGCTGCGGCAGAAGGAGAAGGAGGCAGGAAGTATGAGACAACTAGGATGAAAAAGACTTTAGAAGTAACAGAGGGGATGCATCAATGATGCCCCCTCAGTTTCTGATCCAGGTGGCAGGTGGCTTAGTGACGGCCTTGCTGAGACAAAGGACAGAGTATGAGCAAGTCTGGGTGAGGATGGGTTCAGCTGGAGGAAGTATGAGTAATCCAAGGGAAATCCAGGTGGAGGGATCCGGTAGGCAGGCAGAGGTAGAAGTTTCATGCTGCCTTGTCCTTGCCAATCACATCAGCTGAAGCCGGCGGCATGAATCAGATCATCAGCTGGAGGGTAAGGAGGAGGGAAGGGTGGAGAGCTGAAGACCATGCCAAGATGGCAGGGATAATCTCTGTCCCTTAGGAGTCATATAAATAAGAGAGTTGGACCAAGTGGGACCAGCCCAGCCCCATCACTCCAGAGCTGAAGACAGTGGCCATTTGGGCTCTGATTTTAGCCAGCAGACTCAGAGCCCATAAATTCCTCAAGAACTGTTTATCTAAACCCTGCAGCCCCCATTCCTGAGCCCTGGGAGAGGACTTACCCGCTTTTCTGCAACTGTTTAAGGACAGCTGATGGGGTTGCCCCTGGGCTTTTCCATCTCCTGGGGCACAAAGAGAGTTGATGGTGGAGGGTCTCCCTTCACCTCGAGGTCTCACTGAAAATCTGGATCATTCCTGGCTCCCTTCCACAGGCACACATACAACATCAGCTCTGAGGTCTATCCATGGGAGACCCGGTCCTTATGTTCCTAGATGTCAAGAGCTGGTGGCTAGCCTCAGGTCTGACACCTAGAAAGGAGTCATCCTAGAGTTCTCTGTCTACATGTACCCTGACAGCCCTGATAGATGTAAAAATGAGCGTGTTCACTTTGATTGCTTGCTACCCAGTGCGTGCATTTCACCACGCCCTGGGTGTGCTTTCTGTCACTGAATCCATAGGACTTTAGGAGATGGGAACATACCATGCCCATTTGACAGATGAGAAAACTGGGGCTCAGAGAAGTCGAGTGATTTTGCCTGAGGTGGAGTCTGCATACGTCTATGCTGGGCACACTCCCAAGTCAGAATGCTGAATTTATGTTAGATGCTGGCCGTGTCCTGGGAGAGCCCACCCCCAACCCTGCCACCCCTCAGCCATGGTGAGTGTGTGTGTGTGTGAGTGTGAGTGTGTGTGTATCCCCCTCCCTGCTCCTGTGCTCTCCTAGACTGCCCTCCAGAAACCACAGGAATTCTGATGAATTAATCTCATCACTTTATCAAGAAGGCACTTACAGAAATTACAAGGCAAGGCCACCAGCTTGGGTTTGCTGGCAGCCAGCCGCTGGGGCCATAAAACAAATTGAAGAGAACAAAAATAAATAAATAAAATTAGATTTCTCTCTCTCTCTCTCTCTCTCTCACACACACACACATACACAGGGTCAAGAACATCTCTAGGTTCTTGTTGTTAATGCTTAGTCTCTTGTCCAGGGAGAACACTGGTACCAAATCAACAGACACTTATTGACCCCGGGCTAGAGTGACAACCCCGAGAAACCCAAGATCTGTCCTTCAAGGGATTGACAGGGCTGGCTGTGGGGCTGAGACAAACACTTAGCTGCCTGGAAGTGACATCTCAAGGGGGCCTGAGTCCCCATGCCCCAGGCCCAGTGAGCCCACAGCCCAGTGGAGCAGAGCAGAACTGGAGCCTCAACCTTCTCACCTATAGGAGAGGAAGATGTTCACCTTGGGAAAGGGAAAGATTCAACATATGAAAAGCAGAACTGCAGCCACTTCATAACAAACCCTCGTCAGTATCAGATCTCAGTGTGCATTGAGTGCCTACTGTGTGCCAGGCACGGGGACTATGGAGAGGAGTGGTCTGGGAGGAGGAGAAGACAGCAGTGATCCGGGTGATGGACAGAAGGAGCACCTTCCCAAGGGGGTTCTGGAGGTGCAGGTGCGAGCAGGTGAGGCAAGGAGGTAGAGGGAGCAGGGTGGGTTTGTTCTACGGCGCAAAGGCCTGGGGGCCTAGGAAGTCCCCGAACTGATAGTTACGTAGAGCAATGGGGAAGGTGAGGCTGGAGGTGAGGTCGGGGAATGGGATGGAGGCCAGGGATAAACTCTGCAGAGCCTTCTAAGCCAGGACAGATGAATTGTTTATGTATGGGGTTTCCTCCTTTCTCTCGCTCTTTTTTACAATGTGTTAATTTCTGCCATACAGCGAAGTGATTGTTATACACAAATATATTCTTTTTCAGATTCTTTTCCTTATAGGTTATTACAGGGTATTGAATATAGTCCTTTGAGCTATACGCAGGTCCTTGTTATCTGTTTTATATATAACAGTTTGTATCTGTTCATCCCAAGCTCCTGATTTATCCCTTCCCTGTTTCTCTTTTAAGTTTATTATGCTTATGAGAATATTTATATATAACAGTTTGTATCTGTTCATTCCAAGCTCCTGATTTATCCCTTCCTTGTTTCTCTTTTATCATGCTTATGTGAATATTGAAGTTATTTCCCCTGAAGTTACACAAGTTACCTATGAGATGATTATGGTCAGGTCATAGAAGGGAGGGGCACACAAAATCTTTATCCTCTTTACCTCCCATCCTCCACAGAGGATGACCTTTGGACCCCCTCCCTGCAGAAAGATGGTGCTGGCTGGACTTAAGAATGAGAATGAGAGGAATTTCCCTGGTGATCCAGTGGTTAAGACTCAGGGGGCGCAGGTTCAATCCCTGGTTAGGAAACTAGGATCCCGCATGCTGTATATTGGAGAAAAAAAAATTAAGAAAAAAAAAAAAAAGAATGAGACGGATCTGTAAGGTGCTCCAGGCAAATAGACATCTGTGAGCCTCAGTTTTCTCACTGGTAAAAAATGGGGATCAGAATCCTCACTGAGCTGTGGTGAGTACTCTGTATATCAGGCACCTTGTAATTGCGGCTCAGTAATGTCTTTACTTGGGGAGGCTGGGCTTCCCTGGTGGCTCAGACAATAAATGAATCTGCCTACAATGCAGGAGACCTGGGTTCAATCCCTGGGTCGAGAAAATCCCCTGGAGAAGGAAATGGCAACCCACCCCAGTATTCTTGTCTGAAGAATCCCATGGACGGAGGAACCTGGTGGGTTACAGTCCATGGGGTCACTAAGAGTCAGACACGGCTGAGCGAGTTTCACTCATTCAGTGTCATTACTCAAAGCATTTTTTGGTGGTGGAAATGGTTCATGCTTGATCTCAGAAAATCCAATAGTAAGTGGTTTCCAAATGCAACCTGGGGAGACTGAGGCACCGGGACACCTGAGGACAGCCTCCCCTATCTCTAGACCACCTTAGTTGCTAGGTTGGTGCAGAGGCCTGTCTGAGGTCCTCAAGCTCCTTTTGGGGGGCAGGGGTGGCACAGGGGCTCCATGTGGCCTCGGGTAACTCACTTCAGCTCCCCAGGTCTCAGTTTCTTGATCTGTGAAATGGGGCACCGGTGGGTCCCAGAGGGTCATCGTGAGGATGGAGGGAGCACATAGTAGGTGCACAAATAAAGGTGGCTGTTATTACTGCTAAAATGGAGGGGTTATGTGTGGGGAATTCCAAGGACAGGCAGGCCTGGGAGTTGCTCTTTTGA
>NW_024070210.1:15033300-15170674 GCF_014754425.2 Oryx dammah | reverse complement strand
CTGGGTGACCGTTCTTCAAAGCTGTGGCTGCCTGGCCGACCTTACCTCTGGCCCTGGGGTCTCTGTGTTTAAGAGAGCTGGAAACACCCTGAAAAGTACCTCGGAGCTCTTCATCCTTTGACAGCCACTGCCCCGTGGGGACCTGGGGGCGGTGTGGGGAGTGGTGAGCTGATCAGTGAATCCCCTGTGGCCGGCGGGTTGGGGCGGGGGGCCCGGACGCACCTGGCAACCCTTCTGTGTCTGCTTCCAGGCAACATCGAGTACAGCTGCCCGGCCACCAACGAGTGTGAGATCACGAAACGGAGGCGCAAGTCCTGCCAGGCCTGTCGCTTCATGAAATGCCTCAAAGTGGGGATGTTGAAGGAAGGTAAGAGCCCCCTTTGGCCAGGTGGGGCCAAACCGAGGCCCGGTTCCCGGGCGAACTCGCCTTCCCCTGGGGAGGCTCAGATCCCCCGGGAGATGCCAGCAAGTTCTGGATGTGCTCCCCGGGCAGCACCCAGATACAGGTCTCTCCCTGCAGCCCAGGAGAGGGCCCCGTCCCCGGGGTTGCCATCTCACAGTCCCTGCAGGCAGGTGTGCAGCCCCCCAGCCTCTGCAGAACTCTCCACACCATCGGGAGTTGGGGGGGTTGGGAAGCAGGAGGTTGGAAATTCTCCACCAACGGTCCTTTGGGGAATCACAGCCCCATTCGGCCCTTAGAAAGCTGGCTTGGTGCTTCTGGGAAAGGCTCTCCTCGGGAACAAGCACCCTTCCTGTCCTCCCGGGGAAGGAAGGCTTGAGATGCTCAGTGGCCCATGGAGTGTGGGGCTGCAGAGACTTTAAGACCGAGGATGGCAAGTCCCATACTCTTCACCTGCCAGGGTCAGCCTCTGCTTCGGCAGGTGCCCCAGACGTGGCCGTCACCTGGCGAGTGAGTTCCCCCTCCCATTTCCTCTGCCCTCCCCCGCTCTGTCCTGTGCCTCCGTTTCTCCTCTAGCGCCACGCCATCCAGCACGGCAGCACGAGCTACACCTTTTAAGTGTAAATCACACCCCAGACTTCGAAGACTTACTAGGATGGTGAAAAGGCCTGTAAAGTATGGCAGTAATAATTTTTAAAAGGTTACGCGTTGAGATGATGATAATCTGGGTATACTGAATTAAACAAACCATATTATGACATTGACATCACCAGCTTCTTTTTAACCTTCTTTAGGGCAGCGAGTAGAAAATTTAAAGTGACTGTGCTTCTCGTTATTAGGACAGCACAGCTCTTGGTCTCTCCACCACCTTCCCCGTCCACCTACTCAGGCTGATGACCCTCATTGAGTAGCGCACTTGGAAATGGTGTGTGTGTGTGTTTCTCTCCTTCCCTCTCTTTGAAGGGGAACCAGAGACAACTCTTAACAGATTAGCGTTTATGATTTGGGGCCCTGGGATCCTTCCAGAAATGGGAGGAGGCAGGAAAAAAGGTGTGTGCTGATGATCAGATGATCTGATCCTGAGGGGCTAGGAGAAAAGAGGAAGGGACAGGACAGGAATGCAGGCCCTCGCTGGGAGAGGCTTCTACAGCCCAGCCTTGAGGAGCCCAAGGCTCTTTTCCCAGCCCCTTCTCCACGCTCCCTGGGCCAGAGGGCCCGAATTTGAGGTGCTTTGTTAGTAGGGTGACTTGGACACTGTTGTGATGTGGAAATCGGGACTCCCTCCCTCTGTCTTCCAATCTGGGCTTCTCCTTCACCTCGGCTCAGCCCAGTTATTCCACCCCCCTGGTGTCGACATGTCTCATCAGCTTTTAAACTGTGTGTCTTACTTGTTGCTTCATGTAACGCTTTTGAGATGGAGAAGGGCACTCAACTCTTACTCACAGGCCAGCTGCTCTGGGAAGTGAGAGTGAAGGAATCGACCAAAAAGCCAGCCCTCTTCCTAGATTAGAAACAGGCTTCACTGGACCTGCTGAAAGACTTGTCTGTTTATTTGATTCTACCCAATTTTGGTCTACCCCTCCGTAGGGGGGGACTCAAGCTAGGTGGCTGAACCAGGTCCCCTGATTTCTGCACCAGGTTCTTTCCGCTCCTCCAGAGCATCTTGGGGTTCACAGATGAGGAAACTGTGAACAAATGTCCATAGAGGCGTGCCTTAGCACTGGTCTCCTGACTTCTCTCCTGCATCCTGCTAGGAACCAACCAGAGGCTTTCTCAGCCTTGGAGAGACTCCTTGCTCTTAAGTTTGTAAGGATATTCTGGGAAGCTGGTGTGAGGATCCTGACTCAAGCTGGGGACCAAATGTCCAGCAGCCTTTCCTGGGTGGGGTGTATAGCCTTTCTCAGCATATTTCACAGCATCTGAAGAACTGGGAGCTGAAGGAAGCTGATTGCTGTCAATATACTCCTGAATTGGAAGGGAGACAAACCCAAGTCCTGGGAGGACTCACACTGGTTTGAGGGGTGTGCATCCCAGAGCCTAGGGCCTGGAGCTTCTCCGTGCTCTGCTGTGTCTCCTCCCCATGGCACAGGTCAGGGCTTGGGGAGGCTGCCAGTCCCAGGGACAGGGAGAGAAGGAAAAAGTGGGGATAGCCTCTCGATCCCCGGACCACTTGGCAACCCTTGAACAGAGTTTTTCTTAGGGACTACCCAGTGATGAGAAGAGAGTCGGGGTACTTCCTAGTGGCCTCCAGGAAAGGGGAGTGATGAGGGAGATCCACACAGGCCAGGAAGCAGACGGCCAAGGGTGCAGTCCATCGGTGGCAGCACCCCAGCCATTTAAGAGGAGTGAGATGGATGTTGTGTGCCCCAGGATGCTGGCATGGGATGCTGGGGGGTGGGGGGAGCATGGACCCGAGATCACATGCAGAGTGGGTGTCTGAAGCTGTTGGCGGGAGCCGGGTGCATGTGTTAGGTGACCTTCCCGGGGTCCGGCCCGAGGTCCCTCAGGAGCTCAGGCCCCAGGAGGAGGCGCGGACCCTAGAACGCTCCCCTCCCCGGCCCTGCGCTGCCCCCATAGTTGGCAAGGGAATGTGACACAAAGGCTCCAAGGCTTCCGTTTAGCTCATTGAGCTCATCCCACGGTACTGAGCCTTGGCAAGATGCTAGGATCAGGAGCTCCACGGGGACCAGTTCCTTAGGAGGAACGTACCTTATTGCCGAGCCTGGGTCTCTGCCAGACAGTAGCTCTTGGCAGCTTCCCTGGCTTCTGCTTTTGTTTGGGGGGTACCACCCCCCTCCACCTTGGCCCCCACCATGAGCAGGGAGCCCAGGTCCCCAGAGTCAGCACAGACTCCTTGCCTCCCTCTGATTCCTTTCAGCCTCTGACCTGACCCTGAAATGCAGACTCCAGTCTTCTCCAAGGTGGCCTGCCATCTTCAAGGCTCCATGGCGGGCCTCGGGTGTCGGGGAGCCAGGCTCTGGGCTCCTGGGTCTTCTGGGGGAGGGGTCTGGGGAAGTGGAAGGCCACCTCCCCCCTCCTCCCCACCTGTTTCCCTCTTGTATCTAGCAGCTCTGGTTGCCTTTTACAGTCTTTCTTTCTTAAGTAAAATGAACTGAGAGGTTGCCATGTGATTTGGGGGGAGGGGGTGCCTAGCACCTGCCAGGGAAGTCAGAAGTGGGGCTTTCTTGGGCTCAGCCTCTGCCTCGAGGCTGCTGTTGGCTCTGGAAGCTTCAGCTGTGGAACCTAGGTGATGTCCAAGGGTCTGTCCCACTTTAACCCAGTGTTTGAAAATCTGCATCTTCAGGGAAAAGGGTGATGATTCTCTTTATAAGAAACCAAATACAGAATCTGCTCTGGGCTGGGAGTTGGTTCCCATGTCCTCTCCTGACTCTGAGGTATCCTTGCCGTGTCTGTTGTTTCTCACACACCTGTTCCTTCACCTGTGGAGCAGGGGTGTTGATGCTGAAACCTGTTCTCCATCACCAGGCCAAGCTGAGGCCCAGATGGGACAATTCCTTAGTAAGATCTGCTGTGGGGTTGCTTTAAGAGGTCCGCTTCCCCGGTACACTCAAACATCATTTGATTCAAAGATGGTCTCGTTTGCACTCAACTTTTCGAAAATCCGACCACTGTGTTAGGCAGGGCATATTAACTCCGGGAGATGGTGATAGGCCTGGCATGCTGCGATTCATGGGGTCGCAAAGAGTCGGACACGAATGAGCGACTGAACCGAACTGAACTGATTGGTGTCCAGCTGCCCTGATTCTCTTCCTGATTTGCTGGTGAGAGTCTTGGAGGTGGCATCTGCCTTGGGCAGACCCCACCTGGGGTCTAAAATGAGGATGAGAGGGGCTTCCTTGGGACGACTGTGGAGAGAGTCTCCCTTGATGGGTGAGGGTGTGGCCTCATGGCCCCTAAGCCAGGAGATCCTGGAAAGCCATTTGCTACATTTCACAGCACCACCCCTCCCCGCCCCCACATCTGGAAATTCAGCAAATCACCGTGCACAGATTGTCCCTGCAAACTTCTTCTCCTCACCTCACTTTACCTCCCTCAGGCCCCCAGCCTCCCAGGCCCGCTCCCTTTCCTCCTCCCCTCAGCCCTTGGCCTGCCTTTCCCCAAGTGTTTTCTAAAAGATATTTGATTTCCGTGAAAGCTGGGCTGCCGTCCATGCAATACGCTCTCACTCTCTTTGTGCTTGTTGGGAAGGCAGAGGGCTCCTCCAGGGATTCTGGGTAATTGGGTTAGTGGCCAGCTCATGTCAGGAAATTAAAAGGCGGCCCCGATCAGGTGCCCGCTGCATGGGATTTAATGGCTTTGTATTTATAGAGTTTCCTGCCTCTAGCCCATGCCAGAAATACCACTTCTCTGGCCCTATGAATGAAGAAAGAGGATGAGAGATGACTTGCCTTTAAAAATTCTCTTTCTTTTCTAAAATACATTAGTGTTCTGAAACAAAACAACTCTTGAACACTTGAGAGAACAGTTTTGAACTAGAGCCCAAGAACTCTGATGGATGTTTGTATCGCCCTGAACCACTTTCCACCCTACAGGCACATATGCACAGCCACACACAGCTAGCTGATGGCGCCCAATATCTTCCCGTGTGGCCTCACCCCTGGGGCCACTCAGCCTCGATGACTTGATGACTCTGGTTGAGGAACTGTGTTGATTGAATGAAGTCACAGAAGATGGTCTTGTCTGTGCTGAGCTCTTACTGTTCATTCAAGGCTTTGGCTCATCGGACATTGGATAACAGGTTCAGTGGTCATATAGACCCTGTAAAACCCTAGTAGCACATTTATCAGCTCCTTGGGTGATTAACTTCTTAAGCCTCCCTCTCCTCCTCCGTAAAACGGAAATGATAATAGTGCCTGATTCATCTTTCTCTCCATTCACTGGGGAAAGCCCCTAGAGTTGTACCACAAAGTAAGATGTCGGTCATTGATTTGAGAGAC
Source organism: Oryx dammah (assembly GCF_014754425.2). NCBI lineage: Eukaryota > Metazoa > Chordata > Mammalia > Artiodactyla > Bovidae > Oryx > Oryx dammah. Next base: position 15,165,316 of record NW_024070210.1, on the reverse strand, counting down.
TCCACATTGTGCTAAATCATTGATTTCTTCTGTGTTCCAGAGGGCAGTTTTGAATCTCCCGTAGCCTCCCTCCCTGCCCCTTGGCTGATGACCTTGCTTCATATTTGCTTGAGAAAATAGAAACAGTTAAATAGGGAATTTCTAAACTTCCTGCTGTTGAATCCACAAACCTTCCCACTTGTTTTCCATCTTCACTCTTGTTAGAAGTATTTCTATTCCTATCAAAAGTCAATCATCTCCCCACCTCTGCTCTAACTTGCATTCCTCTTTATCAGGGACTTCACATAATATCACGTCTGCTTCCAGCCCCGTCAAACCTTCCTCACTGCTGGATCATTTTCATCAGCACAGAAACAAAATTTAATTAAAAAACCCACAACTGTACTTAGGGCTTCCCTGGTAGCTCAGCTGGTAAAGAATCTGCCTTCAATGCAGGAGACCCCTGTTTGATTCCTGGGTCAGGAAGATCTGCGGGAGAAGGGATAGGCTACCCACTCCACTATTCTTGGGCTTCCCTTGTGGCTCAGCTGGTAAAGAATCCGCCTACAATATGGGAAACCTGGGTTCAATCCCTAGGTTGGGAAGATCCCCTGGAGAAGGGAAAGGCTACCCACTCCAGTATTCTGGCCTGGAGAATTCCATGGACTGTGTAGTCCATGGGGTTGCAAAGAGTTGGACACAACTGAGCGACTTTCACTTTCACAACTGTACTTTGATCCAAACTTTATCTCTGTTCAGCTACTGCTCTTACCCTGCTGCCTTTCTCAATGCAACTTTCCTGAAGAGTTGACAGCACTTACTATATGCATCCACTTTAAAAATAAAAACAAACAAAAACAAGCAAAACAGTCCCTTAAAAAGTAAGCATCTAGTAGATCCAGAAAAATATTTACAGTATATTATATTAGTTAAAGTAACTCTAAACTTCTGTACAAAGAGACTACCTCCCTCAAAACAAAAAACTCAGACTTAAGCAAGATGGAATTTAATTCTTTCTCATTAAATAGAGAAAGAGTCAACAGTCCAAAGAGTCAAGGGTGATCCAGAACTGTTTAGGCAGCTTTAGCATCCCTAGCAAGTGGACCCAGTTATCCCCATCTCCCAGACAACCAAAAGGAAGTAAACCCTACATCAAATTATTCCAATGGCTGGAGCCGGAGTGACACAAGTTCCTTCCATTTACAGCCCATTGGTGGAATCTAGTCACATGGCCACACATCTATGCAAGGATGTCTGGGAACTATAGTCTTTAGCTGGGACTGCCATGTGTCCAGCTAAAACTGTGTCAGCATGGAAAAAGAAAAGAACATATCTTAAAGGACAGGCATTGTTGTTTGCCAAAAACACGTGTAAAGTAGGAAAAATACTGGTCCTGTCCATACTATCTAAGAAAAAGAAAATTTACCCTTACTTTTGAGGTTCCCTCAGTGTCTGAGCCCCCATTCATTACTTTCAGGGGCAACTATTATCCTGATTTCACATTATTTTTCCTTGCCTTTCTTTGTAGTTTTATCATAGGTTTGTATCTTGAATCATATCATGTTTTTTAGTTTTAAATGAAATTATACTATACATATTCTTCTCTATCTTGGTTATTTTAGTCAGTATTTCTGAGATGAATGCTTCTTGTTGCATGGTTCTGTAATTCATTTATTTTCATTTCTGTATTATAGGAGTCAGCCAGATACATACATTTGGCTTTGTGGGCCAAAAGGTCTCTGTCTATTTAACTCTGCTGCTGTAATGTGAACACGGCCACAGACAATATGCTATTCTCATTGTTCAGTCGCTCAGTTGTGTCCAACTCTTTGTGACCCATGAACTGCAGCACACCAGGCTTCCCTGTCCTTTACCATCTCCCCGAGCTTGCTCAAACTCATGTCCATTGAGTCAGTGATGCCATCCAACCATCTCATCCTTTGTCATCCCCTTTTCCTCCTGCCCTCAATCTTTCCCAGCACAGGGCTATGCTCCATGAGACGCTTATCTGAGCCTGTCCCCAATTTTTCCATATATTCTGGCCATTTTATTAGTCATTTTTGCAGTTGCTGGTGTTACAAAGATCTCATTTGCAGCTTTCTTCTCTTTATGGAGTTCTTTGATGGACAGAAGTTAGTAATTGTAATAAATTGAATGTATCAATCTTTTCCTTTACAGTTTGCACTTCTGTGTCAATTTTTTTTTAAGTGTTTTCTTAACCTGCTACTGTAAAAATGCATTCCTAATCTGCCTTCCTCATGTTGGTCTTGGATTTTGCTGGCTTTGACTTTTGAGTACAGTGAGCTGGCTTCAGGATGGCAAACTGCTTTTAGGTGAACTGTCGACTCTAGGGTGTGGGGCAACTGCCTAGAATGCGTGATTGAAAGGCTTCTTAGGCAGAACCCAGGATCAGTAGGCAAGAGTGCCGTGATTGATTAGCAATGCCTGTCACAGACTAGGAAATGGAGGGTGGTGGCGTAGCTGACAGCTTTTTGCCATGACTGATCTAGTGCAGCTGAGTTCAAGTGATTTGCCCAAGGCCACACAGCTAGTAAACAGTCAGGTTGGGGGGAATCTAGTCTCCTTGGTTGTACAGGAATTCATTCTTTTTTTAAGAAATGTATTTAGCTGTGCTGGGTCTTGGTTGTGGTATGTGAGGTAGTCACTGCGCCGTGTGGGGTCTTTCACTGTGGTTCTTGGACTCTCTGGTTGTGTCGTGTGGGGACCAGAGCGCCTGGGCGTCAGTAGTTGTGGCACACAGGCTTCAGAGGGCGCAAGCTCAGTAGTTGCAGTGAGCGGGCTTCAAACCCTTGTCCCCTGCATTGCATGGCAGAGTTTTAACCACTAGGTCACCAGGGAAGTCCCAGGAATTCCTTCTAAGAAGCCCAGTCCAACTCATTGTAGAAGCCTTGGCCAGTAGCCTAGAGCCTGTCCTCAGATGGGAAGAAGAGGAAGGGAATGGAAAGAGAGACTGGGCTGGAACAGCTTTTCCTGGTTAGGTGTTCAGTTTTAGAGACTTCTTGGTAGCTGGAAATGCAAGGATAACTCAGCCCTGCCGAAATGTCCTTGGGGACATAGTGCTCTGGGTGGGAAGGGTCCGGAGGAGAGAGCAGCCAGAGAGTGGACACTTCTTTAAAAGGCAGAAAGCTAGGACCTCATCCCCGAGTGCCATCTCACCCACTCTGGAGCAGCTGGCACAAGCCCTGGAGACCTAGACGGCGTGTGAGTTTATCCACCTGCAAGGTTTCATTCTCTGGGCTTGTAGGGGGCCAAGTGCGAGGCACAGTTCATATTATGATATGGCAGCAGGGTGAAAGGCAGCCCAAGATAGCTGTCCTGCCTGAGACAGCAAGGTAAGATCACCTGTCACCCAGAAACCCCTGCAGGACAGGTGGCTGAAGGGAGCTCAGATTGTGCAGGGGCTGTGGGTGAGTGTTTAGGGCATTCTGCTCGGCTGCTAGGTGGGCATCAGCACGTCCACGTGACCCACAGTCCCTGGGTCCTCTGGAGCCCAGGGTCCTCCTGTCACCTTTAGAGGGGGTTGCTTCTCTTTCTGGAGAGGGGTCAGCTATAGTTTGGTAGAACTTATAGGTAGAGAGTCAACACCTAAGTCTCCTGGAAGGAACACTGCTTAGACAAAAGTACCATATAAAACAGGTTTAGTGCAATGCTTCCCGGGCCTGGTAGATAATCTGAGTCACTAGAGGAATGATTGCAAAATTATCCTTTCCAGTATATCTCCCCTATTAACTTAGAACCAGTTGACTCATAACCTTGAAGGGGGTAACCCCTTAAGGTCTGTGTCATTCAGAGGCTCTCAGGACATTCTGATGGTCATACAGGATGGGTGGTCTCAAGTTCAGAGCAGAGATGATACGACTTGGAGATCAAGGTTCAGATCCTCCCTCTGACCTTTCCTGGCTGTGTGTCCCTGAGAGAGTTACCTGACCTTTCTGAGCCTCAGTTCTCACTTGGGCATGGTAATAATCACATATTCTCTCGCCCTCAATTTTGTGACAAAGATCAAATGAGATGTGGAAAGAGCTTTGCAAAGTGCACAGCATTGTACACATCATTAATAAACCAAGGACATTCAATTGGGTGTGTGTGGGTGGGAGCAGGGTCAGGGTGGAGATTTCTAGGGGGAAGAGAAGGGTCTTGAGTGACAACTTTGCAGTGTCAGGACAGGAAAAGACCCAGGCTCAGAACCTTGCCTGAGTGTTTGCTGTGGGAAGAGAAATGTGACCCTCGGTGCCTGTCACAGGGACAGGCTGTGGGCCAGGTGCGGGGCCATGCTTTCCCCAGCTTTACCTGGTTATTTTTAGTTCCTGGGATAAAAGAAAGAAACTTAAACTGCCCCCCACCCCCACCCCTCAGCTGCTGCCGCCCCTGCATACTCTGCTATTTTTACTTCCGAAAGGCTGGGATCTCGGCCAGCTTAGGGAGGGCATTGGAGAAGAAAGCGGGGAGTTGAGGGGTGGGGGGGTGCAGGAGTTATTTACTTCCATTAAGAAAAAAGTCAGAAGCCTGATCTTATCAAGTCAGCAAGTGGACATCTGATCTAGGGCGCAGCAGCCATCAGCTCTGGCTGCTCTGACATGCCTGCAGTGGGTTGGAGAGGTCAGCAGATGAGGCAGGGGCTTGGGGGAGCCCCCCATCCCCCCACCACCTCCAAGCAGTTTCTTCCCAGAGCAGCCCAGCAGCTTCTTTGCTCTTTCCTGCGCCCTGAGCTGGGAAGTGGGGTTGGGCATTGCAAGTGTAGGGAGACCAACCCAGGGATGAGGCTCCTGGGGGTTGGGGACTGTGTGGCCTCAGCTGAGCACATTCAGGGGGTACCTGTGTTGGCACCATGTGCCCTTGGGCACAGTATTCTGTGTCTCTGAATCTTGGTTTCTTGAGAGGTTTTGTTTAACACATCTGACCCACAGCAGTTATAACTAAGGGGATGTGTTTCTCTCTCTTCCCATGAGGTAGTTCAAGGCAGACACTACCACTTTCCTAGGCAGATGAAAGGTAAGAGATTCCTATTAAGTGCCTACTGTGTACTGGGCATATTACTATTTTGAGATATAATTACTATCAGTTCAGTTCAGTCACTCAGTCGTGTCCGACTGTTTGCGACCCCATGGACAGGCCTCCCTGTCCATCACCAACTCCTGTAGTTTACTTAAACTCATGTCCATTGAGTCAATGATGCCATCCAACCATCTCATCCTTTGTCATCTCCTTCTCCTCCTGCCTTCAGTCTTTCCCAGCATCATAATCTTTTCAAATGAGTCAGTTCTTTGAAGCAGGTAGTAATTATATATGATTACTATATTGAGATATACTTCACCCAGGTAAAGTATACAATTCAATGGTTCTAGATATATTACATTATTTGATTGTGGCAAAATATATACAACAAAATTCACCTTTTAAAAGCCTTTAAAAAATGTTTTTTGCTATACCATCTGGCTTGTGGGATCTCAGTTCCCCGACCAGGGATTGAACCTGGACCACGGCAGTGAAAGTGCCACGTCCTAACCACCAGACCAGGAGGGAATTCCCTAAAAACAATTTGGCCGCACCACATAGCTTGTGGGATCTTAGTTCCCTGACTAGGGATCAAACCCATGCTCCCTGCAGTGGAAGCATGGATTCCTAACCACTTAACTGCCAGGGAAGTCCCTGCATCCAGACTTTATAATGGAACATCTCAGCGTGGACCTGCTCACTCGCTCTGTTCACACGGTCCTCCGCCCTGCTCCTGGGGAACGGTGAGCAAGCACAGCCCACCTCCCCACTGTCTTGCTCAGGGCCAGGCAGGAACAGATGTCCCCTCACAGGGCCACCAAAGAGGATTTTATGAAGACACTATTTACAGAGGGGAGGGTGGAATCCAGGGAGCCAACTGGAGGGGGTGATACACCCTGAGACTAGCAATAGCAGGGAGCATTTAATCATCTCAACCTTAAGAGACTAGAGATGAGTTGCTCCAGGAAGCCAGAGAGAACTGGGCTGGTACTTAGAGGTCAAAGTTACACTTCGGGCCGAGCAGGGAGGGCGTAAGGGTTAAGTACCCCTCTTCCTAGCTCTCTGATCGAAACACTGCAAACCCAGCTGGAAGCCAGAGACCAGAGATCCCTGGCGACGGGGCAGGGCTGACATGGGTAGTAGGTGGGCCTAGAGGAGCCAGCTGAGGACAGCCAGCACAGAAGGCTGCTGGTGCGGAGGTGTAGCTGGCTGTGACACACAGGGTCTCCTGCCGGTTGGAGGCCGGTGGTTCTCAAACCGCCTTTCCCCCACCAGCGATGAGGGAGTCGGTTCTCCGCTGAGGCCACACAGACTGCAGGGTGCTGGGAGGCACAGCTCCAGGGCACCATTCAGATGGAATTCCAGGTGAACGGTCCCCAGGGGCGTGCAGTGTGGCCCTGGCCCCCACTGCTCCATTTCTACCACCACGGTGACTCAGGGCCCTTTGAAAGCCTGGGCTCTGGCGTCAGATCGCATTCCTTCCTATGAGGCTTTGGCAAGTGACTCACTTTCCCTCATCTGTAAATGGGATAATAATAGAAGCTCCCTCCTAGGATTGTTGCAATCCCTAAATGAAAAAATACACATGTAGCACTTAGAACAGGGGCAGCACCAGGGAGCAACTGGTCAGGAGAGGTGAACTTCAGCTTATACTTATGTCTTTTGGATTTAAGGGGGTTACCATGTTGGCCGAGAAGGGGGACAGGTTCTTATCCGGGCCTGGGCTTTGCTAAAGGCCTCAGTCTTCTTGGTACATGTATTCCAGTAATTATCAACCTTTTTTGTATTCAAATGCCACACTAATGAATACTTAATTTTGGCCTGCACATGTTAAGGGATTAAACTGTACTGAACAGTCATTAAAGCAAAGGATAAGTATTTATTATAGTATTTGGAGATCTGGTATACTTTACCTGAGAATATTATTGATGCCTTTTTAAATTCAGAAAGTATCAATAAGGTGATACAATCTAATAATCCCAGACAGTAACTATAAATTACTTACTGTTTTAAGATGCTCCCTGAGCCTGCCTTTTATATATTTCACTAATATAAGAACACAAACAGTAAGTCTACTCTCATTTCAGGTTCAAATCCCCACCTTTATTTTCTTTCCATTTGCTGTTTGTAAAGACTTAAGTATCCTAATTTAAAAAGTAATTGCTCATCGTATCAGTGAAAATTGCTTTTTGCTGCAAGTTACAGAGAACTTGACTGCTAGTGGCTTAAGCATCGATAAATGAGATTGATTGCCCCACCAAACAAGAAGTCTGAAGATGGGCGATTGCACAGACTTCTCGGTCACAGTGTCAGGGGCTCAGGCTCTCTCTGCCTTTCTTCTCTGGTGTTTGGTATCTTCACATGGCTGCTTCGTGGTTGCAAGGTAGTTGCCACAGCTCTAGGGTTCATCTTCCAGGTCAGGGCAGAAGAAAGGCAAAAAGAGCTGCACCAACAATGTTTGTCTCTTTTAGCAGAAAAGCAAAACCATTGCCAGAAGCTCCTACCATGGCTTCCCCTTAGGTCTCATGGCCCAGAACCAGGCCATATGACCAGCCTTGGTTACCAAGGAGACTGAAAATGTCGGAAACAAAATTGCTCGGACTAGCTAGGGCTCATTGTGTCTATGAAGAAAATCGGGATCCTGTTAGCATGGAAGAGGGGGAATGGAATGAAAATTGGGTAGACAACTGAGAATGTCTCCTAGACCCAATGGTTAGAATTTGGTGATCCACTGCTAAAGGATCCATGATACAACATGCTGCTGTATCTCTCTAGATGAGAACCCAGTCCATACCATTACCTCTTGGGAAGGGGCTGCTTCTTGTTCACTAAATATGTGCAGCAGAGTCAAGGGAAAAAACACACACATTGGCAGATAGTAAGTATAAACAGAGACCAATGTCTGTTTGGGCCGAGTGCCAAGGAATTCAGATCTCTGTCCACTGTCTCTGCCCTTGAGGGGCTGAATCTTCTTGGGGCAGAGCAGATCACATCAATAAAGACAAATGCGTAGAAGGTGAGCAGGTGACTGGCCTGAAGACACTGTACCAATGTAGGAAATAAAGGGCGCTTGGCTATGGAAGGAGGGTGTCCAAGGATGTTCAAGTCAAAGGGTTGTCTTGTGGAAGGGAGGTAATCCTGTGGGATGGAATGCAATGTCGGGAGTGATCTGGGACAGAATTTAGGTCAATACCAGGGGAAGTTTTCAGGAGGAATGGGCCGCCTTGAGAGAGTAAATTTCTGGAGGCTGGAGAGACAAATGGAAGCTGGGGAAAGGATCAGACCTGGACAGTCTCTTGTTTCTTTGGTCTGAAGGGCTTCATTTTAATGGGCACATCACTTTACTAAGACACTTGATTGCCTCCCACAAGTTGGGTGCTGAACCGGGACTGCAATGATAAACGAAAGTCCTTGTCCAGCAGTTGCCCACGATCCACCAGGGAGATGGGTGCGTGGTGAACAATGGTGAAGAGTTGTTTTGACCTTGGTGGCTGTAACACAGAAAGGACAAAGGGAACCCAAGAATGGCATGGTCAGCTCTGCCAGGGGAGTTTGGAAAGATTTCCCAGCAGAGATAATACTTGAACTGGGCCTTCAAAGGTGCGTCCAGGATATGAACTGCCTTTGGGGATGGTTTGGGCTATTCATTTAGATGCGGGACCGTCTGTCCAACCTCAGCCAGGATCTATGACCCTGGACAGCTCTACCCTAAATGGTCATTGAAAATCCCTGACTGTGGGGCAGTGTTATGGGGAAGGGAGATCTCAGAACTGGGGCAGACGGGACCCTGTCCACTAAGAGCCTGTTGAGTTGGAGGTGGCACGTGAAGTGCCCAGACACAGAGCCACGGCAGTGATGGCCTCGCTTGGTTACTGAAACCACTTTCCGATTTACCAGCCATTTCCCCACTATTTTGTCTTTTGTCACAAAAGCCACATGCGGTGAGCAGAGTTGGTATAACCACAGCTTCCGTCTTTACACTGAGACCAAGGCTGTGAGAACCAACTTGGCCGAGGCTGCCCAACCTGTAAGGGTGGAGCCAGCCTGGGACCTGGATCACTGGATCCTGTGGCCTGGAGGGATTTGGGTTTGTGAGCTGAGCACGACTTGGAAAAGCAGACGGGAAGCAAGGAGAGCAAACCTCAATGCCAGATATCAATTTGTGCATAATCAAACCCTACAGGCTCCTTTTTTTTTTTTTTTTAACAGAATAACCTGATAATCAATACACTTATTGATTGCAGCTATTGACCATTGTGCTGTCAAGATCTAGAGGAGAAAATTTAGAGAATGTATACCTGCTGTGCCCTAGGATGTCATATCCTGGAATGGCAAAGAGCTTGGGTATTGGTTCATTTATTGGGCAAATTACTAAATCTCTGTGAGCCTTAGTTTGTCTTATAAAGTGGGGATAATAACCCCAGCTGTATACCTTGTGGACTAAATACAGCAACACACACAGAAAGTCCACCATAAGCTTGGCTGTTCACATTCTCATTGCCAATGTGATTTACCAGAGGGTTGCACACAACTTGGGGGAAGAGTGCTAATGATGGTGATGATCATACTAACAGCTCCATTTTCTAAGCACCCACGTGGCGCACTGGTGCCTCAGCACCCCCTGGAGTGGAACGGCGAGTGGCCCCTGGTCATAAGGGGTGCCTAATCAGAAGCAGCCCAGTGTGTTATTGGAGCCCGGGAAGAAGCACCCAGCCTGGGTGGGGGATCGGGGGGTGGGGGTTGGAGGCAGGTCCATTCGTGCATGTATCGAGATTTTCTTGAACACCCACGAGGTGCCAGGCCCTGTGTGAGGACAGACTGTGTTAGACAGGGAGGCAGGAACAGAGGTGGAATATGCCCATCTCCTTGCCCCTCTGAGGGGTGGGTGCCCCTTTCCCTCTGTTGAGCAGCTCCCTGTCTTGTTGACTGCTGTCTGGAACCAGGCAGCCTGGGTGGGAGGGGGGACTCCATGAGACTGGCTTCTAGCAGAGAAAGCCAGTGAAGTGGAGAAAGGGCCCACTCTGGACTCCAGGTCAGATCCTGGCACATGGTAGGTACTCAGAAAATAGGGATCCTCACGGTCCTCTGTGCCTGCTGCCTGGTGTTCTCACTCGCGGTCTTGCCAGCTTTCCAGGCAGAGAAGCCTGGTGGAGGGTGGGACTCTCCTTGTGGATGGTAGGCAGGGCTGAGCTTCCTTCAGGCTAGGTCACAGGACAGGGTCAGGAAGACTCTTCAGGGAACAGGGGACCGTCCTTCCTGCCTTCACGTGCCTGCTCCTTCTGCCCTCCCAGAAGGGGCTGGGAGGGGTGAGCCAGAGTCCCATTGGCACACGGGTCTCGGTCCTTTGCTAAATGGGATTCGGCAGCCTCTTCAAGTTCCCGAGGTGCTGATGGAAGTGGATTATTCAGCCACGTCTGCCAGGAGGCTGTGGTGCAGCCCAGCTCAAACTCTTCCTGTGCCTACAAATCACCCTGCTGAAATGCTAGCTCGGCTTCCACATTCTAAGAAGCTCCGCCCTGCTACTGCTATTGCTGGTCATGGACCGCACTTTGAGAAGGAGGCAGCAATCGGTGCCCTGCACACACCTACTTAGGGTTCTATCGAGTGTGTGCTAGCCCGCCACCACACGACTGCGGCTCTGCCCAGGGCTTTCTCTGGCCACCAGAGCCTGCTCAACCCACACCTGTGACTTGCCAGTGGCTGTGGGAGAAGTGGCTAAACGCCCCAGTGGCCCTTGTCCCCAGCACCGTAGCTAAGGCACGTTCTATACTGCCTCCCCGGGTCTGCAGCGAGGCTGAGCCTGTTGTCCATGGCAGTCGTCCACTCAGGAACACACTCGTACTGACTTCCTTCCTGCGATCACCTCCCAGATAAACTGCCCGCATTATCTCAGCATCTGGTCCTGGAGCACCCACTACAGAGGTGGCCAGTTGCAACCCATTCTGACTCTTGACGCAAAAGGGAAGTTCATTGTAAACTCATCAGGAGGCTTAAGGACCACACTTAGCCAGACAAGGACCAAGGAAAGCCTCTGAAAGCCCAGGCACGGGAGATGCCCCAACCAAGAAAGTCTGGCCCAGGGCTGCCCACACCCCGGTGGCTGAGGGCAATACTGCTAGCCTCCTTAATAAGATGACAAGAGAGGAGCTGCCTTGAAATAGGAAGCAGGGGTGGGACGCTGGGTAGACCCTGTCCTGGAAGAGGAAAAATTTACTACTGCCTTGTTCAGCATCAAATACAGAAGCGCCAGTTGGGGGGTAAAATGGACACTGCTGATGAAATGCCAAGCAGTGACTGGCCCCCCAAGAAGACATTCCTTCTGGGGGCAGCCTGGCTGGGTGTGCTTACAACAGCCTCCAGGCCCTTGGCACACCCCCATGGGCCGGAAAGGTGGCAGAAGGTAGGACCGGCAGGAGAAAGTGCCAGGGAAGGACAGGGCCCTGAAGACCAACTGGCTGGAGCTGAATTGTGATGCTGTTGACCTTTGGCGAAAGGACGAGAAGGTGAAGCCGCCGAGCTTGCTCCTCTGGGGCCTTGGACTCTGTCTTTGACTTCTTGCGTGTTCCAGCCAAGGTCCATCTCGTGGTGAGGCAAGGAGAGCTTACGGTGTTCTCACTTGGAGCTAAGTCAATGTGCTCCAGCCATCTTTTTAGGGCGGGCCATACAAGTTGGTGGCGACAAGTAGGTGTGTGAGCCCTTGGGTGAGGAACCCACAGGAGGCCCTGTCAGCCCTGCCTGCAGGTGGGAGTGTCAAGTGGTAACAATATGTGTATGCAGAATGCAGGAGCTGGGAGTGGGGTGGGTTTCCTGAAGGTGGTCCAGACTCCGTGACAATAAAGGGTCTCCCTAGGGTCAGGCCTTACTCCACTGGAAACGGGAGTCAGTGTGGTGTGGCACACCTGCTTTTGTACTTGCTGTTGACATCCTTCTAGGCACTGATGTTCCAGGTGTGACCAGGACTACCCGATTCCCATCTGGTGGGGTTTGTGTAGAAGACACTTATGTCTACATTTATGTAGAAGACAGACTTTAGAACTGAACCCTAGAATTTCTGAGGACGGGATCCAGAAATTGACACTTGTGACGAGTGCCCTCCATCTAGACACTTCTCGTGTGAAAAGTTTGAAGGTCATTGTTTTATTTAGCTCTTTGGAGGTGTCACTCATGGCAGAGATTTCTTTCCTCTCTTGGCAAGCTGACTCAGTCCTGCTTGGATTCACAGCAGATCTAAAATGATGCGTCGTCTTTCCCCGACACTTGGAGGAGTGCTTTTGCTGTGCTTTGTCTTCTGGAAACAGAAAGACTCAAGAGCTGAAGTCTGCTTGGAAGGGATTTCAGGAGGATGCTGACTCCAGAAAGGCAGGCCAGGCCTAGGGGAAACCGGGATGGGTCATTACTGTGAAGACGATTATCTTAGGCTTGTCCAACCACCTGGCCTGAGGCTGGCCATGGGGCAGGTGCAAACAGCCATCGGGATGTAGCCCTGAAAGACTTAGCCATTGCCCATATTCTGAAGTCAGCACTGACACTGCTGGTGATGTTGAACAACTCTGAGACCTTCTTTTCCTCTCTAACAGGTGTGCGCCTCGACCGAGTGCGTGGAGGCCGCCAGAAATACAAGCGACGGCTGGACTCAGACAGCAGCCCATACCTGAGCTTACAGATTTCTCCTCCTGCTAAAAAGCCATGTGAGTGCAGGGCAGTCCGCACCCCTTTCGCCAGCCTCTGTTGCTGGAACATCTGGAGTCCCTTGAGGAAATGTCTTCGCACCGCTAGGTTATGGGGGCACTGAGGACCACTGAGGAGGGGCACCAGGGTCTGGCCTTGGCATCAAGTACTTCAGCCTTCATTGCTTAATTCAGAAGATCTTTCCTATGGGATTTACAGAAAGTGAAAGTGTTAGTTGCTCAGTCTAACCCACCAGGCTCCTCTGTCCATGGAATTCTCCAGGCAAGAATACTGGAATGAGTTGCCATTCTCTTCTCCAGGGGATCTTCCCAACCCAGGGGATCTTCCCAACCCGGGCCTCCTGTATTGCAGGCGGATTCTTTACCATCTGAGCCACCAGGAAGTACAGAACAGGATTCTAAACGCAGCATGATTCCAGTCTCCAGAGCATGTCCCCTCACCTCCCACTTGAATCAGGGTCCTCTCAAGAGAATTCACCAGGCAGCTTCCCTTGTTGGGATATTTCCCAGCAGCCCGAATCATCACTGCCAGCAACTTTGTGGAGTCAGAAAGGGAGGGGGTGTGGGAGAAGGATGGACTGGGAGTTTGGGGTTGGAAGGGATGCAAATTATTACACATCGAATGGGGATGGATGACAAGGTCTTACTGTAAGCACCAGGAACTATAGCCAGTGTCCTGGGATAAACCCCAGTGGAAAAGAATATGAAGAAGAATGTGTGTGTGTATATATATGTATGTATATGTGTGTGTATATATATACGTATACATAAAACTGTGTCACTTTGCTATACAGCAAAAATTAACACAGCATTGTAAATCAACTATACATCAGTAAAATTAAAAAAAGAAAAAAGGAAGAAAGGGAGTGAGGGAGGGAGTAGGGTTTAGACATGTTTGACCTTCCTAGGGCTCCCTGGGACCCAAATTTTCTTCCAGAGCCATCTCGGGCTCCACCTTGGCCTCTTTCCTCCTTCCCCAGGCATTTACATTCTCCCTTTGGTCTTTGCAGTGACTAAAATCGTCTCCTACCTGCTGGTGGCTGAGCCAGACAAACTGTATGCCATGCCTCCCCCCGGCATGCCAGAGGGCGACATCAAGGCTCTGACCACTCTCTGTGACCTGGCAGACAGGGAGCTTGTGGTCATCATTGGCTGGGCCAAGCACATCCCAGGTGAGTCCCACAGGGACACGGGACTGGGGGAGGGTGTAGGCAGAGACTAGCAGCTCTTCTCCCCATGGCTCTGGTTCTGATGCACGGGAGCCTGGAACCCAGGAGCCATGTGGGATCTCGGCAAGCCTGTTCTTCTCTGGGATCCTTTCTCTCTTTGTGGGATTGGAGGTGAGCAGGCATTTGGAAGGTCCAGTGATGCTCCTGAACTGATTAGCATTCTAGTGGGGCTATGATTGCTTCTACATTAAGTAACAATTAAAGCAAGTTCTTTGGATCCTTAAAGGCCAAAGAACAGGGTTTTCTCCTTATTGATCATATACGGGGAAATAACAGAAGAGACATTGTCTCTCGTTTCCTGTTAATGAAGTGGGGTGGTTAAGAACGTGGGCTTGGGAATCAAATTGGGGTTTGAGTTCTAGGTCTGCAACTTGCTAGCTGAGTGACCCAGGGCAGGTCACCTGACCTCTCTGCACACAGGGAATACCAGCACTAGCTCCTTCGTGCACTTAGATGTGGGGATAAAATGCAAGTGTGTGTGGGATGCTTTTGATACATTCTTGATGTTAGCCATATGCTTGCTATTGCCTTTTGCCTGATCTTAAGGGAGGCCAGTCTCTTAATTTGGATCCTATGATTTTAAGATCATTCCTAGCATGAGAAGTATATGTAATGAACAAGTCTTGGGTGATCCAGACTTCTCTTCATTGCCTGTGGCTCCAGACCCCTCCTTAGCCTTTTTCAAACTGGATAAAGGGAAGGAGCTGACTTTTATAATTTGTTTATGTAGACACAGATACCCACATCCTCTACAGCACACCTTTGCTGAGGGGCTTTCTAAAGTCTGTGCAGTTTGCTCCTTTACAGTTCTAACAGCTTGGCTCTTAGTGTCGGGGAGACAGCCTGTTCCACTCTGGCAGCGACCTATGGTGGACTCGGATCCTTCCTAGCTATGTGACATGGGACAGTTTATCTTTCTGTCTGTAGATCCCTTTTGTGTTTGCCAGTGGCTCTGAAAGATGAATACAGCATTCGTGGTTCTGTAGCAAAGGTGTCCTAAACCTCAGATGCCGAGGCCCACAGTTGACTGGGGCAGGTCAGAAAGTCCTTATATAAGATGCTATGTGCACAACTTATAGGAGTGAGCCTTCCTGCGGATAACAGCTCAGAGATAGTGCTGGTATCACTGTTGGCAGGAAGCCTAGAATTCCTTCAGCAGGGACTCCTTGACTCAGGGCTGGGCTCCCCGGGGATCTGGGCTGGAGCGCCCTTACTAAGGAGCTCAGCCTCTTGGGGATTACACACTCAGTAGTTTTTTAATCTGCCCTGTGTTGATTCAGCAACAATGTGGGGTCAGGCCACTGCTTAAGACACCTCAGCCTGGATTGCTCCACTAACCCAGGGCCAAATGGGGCACGGCCCCCCAGCACACCCCGCTTCCCATCACATGCTCCTCTTCCAGGCTGAGCAGATAACTGCTTCACAGCAATGGCTCAGGAGTGGCTCCTGGTGGACCCGCAGGTCACTGCCTCCTTTTTTGACCACCTCATGCCCACAGTGCCTCCCAGGGGGTGGAGAAGAACCAGGAGTCACGGCGTCCCCTGCACCCATTTTCCTCCTCACCCCCCAGCTCCACCTCTTTTCTGTGCCCAGCCAAGAGGGCAGTGAGCAGAGCAGGAGGTTGCTGAGGATTCAGGCAGACCTGGGCCCTCCTCCCAGCCCGGTCCTAACTGGCTTAGAGAGACATACTTGGTACCCCAGCGTGATATGCTTCATTTTTCTGTGCATCAGAGTCCCCACCTGTGAACAACAGCCTCCCAGCGCCCCCACTCCTTTGGGTTGCTGGGAGGCTATGGCACATTTAGCCCAGCCCCCACACATAGTGGGCGCTTGATAAATGGCAAAGACCGTGACCATGGTTGTTGTCGTTGCTAATAGTATTAAAAGCCTCCTTTCAAATCATCATTTCTCCTTGTCCAAAGCTGAATTCTTTTTGATTAAAAAATAAAATAAACATAGGGGCTCATTTGTCTGTCTCAAATGCTAATTTGCCTATTTTGCATACATTTGCATGCTGAATTATTTGGGCCTGACCTTCTAGTGTTTAAGGTAAAATTAATTAATAGGGTCTTCTGCCACTGCATGTAAACTTCATATTAAGGGTGATGACATAATCAAGTGCCTGATTCAGTTAAACTAATTGACTTAATCCCATCTCAGATTAGATGGAAAATTTATCTGGAGACCTGCTCACTGGCCCTTAGAAAGAGAGACTGAGAAGGAGCAGGCTTATACAAGTCAGGGCCCCATCCTGGGGCTTGAGTCATCAACTGTCCATCTTGGTTCCTGGACAGACAGACAGAAGGACTGGCTTCTTAAATCAGCTCAGGTTAGTGCCCTGGAGAGGAACCCAACCCGCTGCCCTGAATTAAGTACAGGGAACCATATCTCATGCCTCAGTGTCGTCTGGTCCAGAGCCTGGCACACAAGGGGTGCTTCAGATCTGCTTTTGCACGCATTTATTGACGCGAAATTGCACGTGCACACATTGCACGTGAACTGTATGTAAGCTCTCTTGAGGGCTTCCCAGATGGCGTTCGTGGTAAAGAACCCACTTGCCAGTACAGGAGACTTGGGTTTGATTCCTGGGCCAGAAAGATCTCCAGGATTAGGGCATGGCAACCCATTTCAGTTTTTTTGCCTGGAGACTCCTTATGGACAGAGGAGACTGGCGGGCTCCAGTCCAGAGGGTTGCACAAAGTCGGACACAACTAAAGCGATTTAGCATGCACGTACACGCTCTCTTGTGTGGAGTTGTGGCTGATCCAAAGAATTCGATTCATTTCTACCCTAAGGGTCTCCTTTGGGAATAATATAGATAATTTTAAAAAGATTTTTTTCATGGAAAATTTCAAGGGTAGGGTAGACCAAATAGTATGATGAACCTTCATTACCTTGTTTCAACAATTATCCCCAAAGACCAATCTTGTTTCCTCTCTACCCACCCATCTCCCACCTCCTGTATCTCACTCATGAGAAGGAAGAGGCTTAGTTATCAAATGCAGCAGGAAAAACCACAGGATGGAACACAGAGGCAGGAGGGATGCCACGGACAGCACATGAGTTGAGCTAGGTCTTCAGGACTGATGGGCAGTGGCCATGAGGAAAAGTCCAGAAGGGTATTAGGTGCCATGCATGGAAGCAGACATACTCATGCGGCGCTGAGCCACCAGCTCAGCCAGAAGGAAGGCTCATCTGAGCCTAAATTCATTGCTGGCACCCCCCCGCATTTCCTCCATAGTTTTCAGTTCAGTTCAGTGTCCGACCCTTTGTGACCCCACGGACTGCAGCAAGCCAGGCTTCCCTGTCTTTCTGGAGCTTGCTCAAACTCATGTCCACCATCTCCCGGAGCTTGCTCAAACTCAAGTCCGTCGAGTCAATGATGCCATCCAACCATCTCATCCTCTGTCGTCCCCTTCTCCTCCCTCCTTCAATCTTTCCCAGCATTGAGGTCTTTTCCAATGAGTCAGTTCTTCCCATCAGGTGGCCAAAGTATTGGAGTTTCAGCTTCAGCATCAGTCCTTCCAATGAATATTTAGGACTGATTTCCTTTAGGATGGACTGGTTGGCCTCAGATCCTTGCAGTCCAAGG
Source organism: Oryx dammah (assembly GCF_014754425.2). NCBI lineage: Eukaryota > Metazoa > Chordata > Mammalia > Artiodactyla > Bovidae > Oryx > Oryx dammah. The sequence continues at coordinate 15,147,812 of NW_024070210.1, read as the reverse complement.
GACTCTCAAGAGTCTTCTCTAACACCACAGTTCAGAAGCATCAACTCTTCAGCGCTCAGCTTTCTTTCTTTCTTTCTTTTTTTTTTTTTTCAGCTTTCTTTATAGTCCAACTCTCACATCCAAACACGACTACTGGAAAAACCATAGCTTTGACTAGATGGACTTTTGTCGGCAAAGTGTGTCTCTGCTTTTTAATATGCTGTCTAGGTTGGTCATAGCATTTTTCCAAGGAGGAAGCATCTTTTAATTTCATGACTGCAGTCACCCTCTGCAGTGGTTTTGGAGCTGTGGTTTCCATTGTTTCTCCATCTATTTGCCGCTAAGTGATGGTTCTGAATCCACTCTTCTGCAAGGGTGTGTTCAGTGGAGTAGCTGGGGGTGATTGGGATTCGTTCAGAATAGCAGCTGTCCTTTTGTTTGAGTCAGTCTGAAGTTGCCCATCCCTAATACAGGCTTTCCCCTTGAGTTGAATTTTCCAAGTATTAGGTTGCCCAGAGGACAAGCCCAAGTCTTCCTCGGTTCCCCGGGAGGGAGAGATGAGAGCAAGAGGCAGCACAGGCAGTGAGTAACACTTGATGAATTACCGCCCCCAGATGTTATTAACTGTTATCCTCCCAGCTCAGGCAGCCCCAAGGGTGCCCCAGTCAGACAGCCTCCCCACAGCCAGCCCTGCCCGGCCCAGGTTGACATGTGCACCACTTCTGCAGGGGAGCCCCCGCAAGAGGCCTCCTCACAGAGGGTCCCTGGGCGGCCCTGTGCCCAGGTAGCCACCGTCTGGCTCACCCTGGGGAGAGAACGGCAGCGGCCGATGAAATATGGGCTGCCGAGTGACAGCAGCTGTGTCTGGAGTGGCCTCAGATCCTATAATTATATCTCCCTTTATTACCTCTGCTAATGGCCCTCCAGGTCGACAGAAACGATAATAAATTAACAGATTATGAACTCCACTTGCCACAAATTATGTGCTCTTTTTTTTTTTAAATTCTAGGAGCTCATGCTGTCAAATCACTGGGGGATGGGGTCTTGGGAAGAGCCTGAATGTTATTAGATCAGTTGGTGCCGATAAAGCAACTTTCCAGGGGGCGGTGTGGAGGGGGGCGCAGCAGAGCTCAAGGTGGGAGAGATGGGAAGAGAGGGGCAGTGGTCAGCCCCCCGGGGCCCGGTGCCACACGCAGCTTCCCCCAGCAGCCCCCTCTGCCTCGGTATTGCTGGTCACCTGATGGAGGGGCAGACCCAGCCCAGCACAGAAATGCAGAAGTGAAGGGTGCATTGCTGAAGGGCAGGGAGGAGAGCTTCAGCTCCTTTGTTTGGGTTTAATAAAAGAATACTGCTTCCAGTAAAGGGGTGGCAGAGGGGTGGAAGTGATGTACTCCAAATACCCATCTTTCTTAAGCACTATTGTGTGAGTATAGCCACTGTGTGTGTGGGTGTGCCCCCGCGTATATGTCCCTTCCCCACCGTGACTCATCCTGTAACACTGCTTTAACACCCTGCTGTGTTCATTTAGTTATATGAACTAGTAGCAATTACTGTGTGCTAAGACGTGTTCTTCTAAGTGGTCTATGCATTAGCTCATTTAACCCAAACAAACCCATGGGGTAAGTATTATTATTACTCCCATTTTAGGCACAGAAAAATGTGCCCAGGGTCACAGCCAGGGGGTCAGCAGAGCTAGGATTCCAACAGACAGGCTGGCTCTGGCATCTGCGCCGTTAGTAAGTTGCATCTTTCTTGGGCAATGGGTATCTTTCCACATCTGCACAAATGGTTCTCTCTAGTGGCTTCTAACGTACCATTCACCTAGCTAATAATTACATTTAGTACATTTCTATTTAAGGATGTTGGTTGCATGTAGGTTGTTGCCTGCTTTGGGTCCTTAAAAATGAATCTAGCAAACACCCCTTCCACATGTATCTTTGTGTATTTATACATACTTCTCTTTCTAGGAGAAATTCCTAATAGTGAGATGGCTAGGTGGATAGGAACATGCCTTTTATGTTACAGTTAATTTAATCTTACTTCTTCAACATGCAAATCAAACTAGGCAAAAATGTGTATGGAGAACTAACTCTTAGGTCCATCCCCACCCCCTCCCCCTCCTGTCTCCTAGAGGTCATTTTTACTCCTGTTTTTTTCTTCTAGTGTTTTCTTTTGTCAAACATTAGGAAATATTCAGACTGTTTCAAATGTGAGAAACTATCCAATCTATTTCCCCCCTGCTCACATCCCTGCAACATGAAGCTGCTTCTATCTGCCCGGCAGCACTTCGGAGCGTGCAGCTGGATTTTGAACACATTTCCAGCTCCTTCTGAAGGAGGAAGAGAGTCAGGGGCTGAGTCACTCCCCAAACCAACCTAGTCGGGGGTGTGTGCACAGGCCTCAGGGCACTCTCAGGTGCTGACCCTGCATCCCAAAGGCACTCATCCCCCACACCACACCTCCACCACACCCCCTGCCCTGCAGGCCTGTCTCTGACTCACACAGGGTCAGCAAAGGCAGCTCAACCTGGAATCCTGCCTGGAGGACTAAGAGGGTCCGAACCTGTTCTTTCGGCCCGTTTTCTCGTCACCCGGGAGTCGAGGCCCAGTGGCGTCTGTCCGTTCCCTCGTCTGTGCTGGGAATGTTTGTGGAGCCCCTCTGCCCCAGGCCAGGTGCTTAGCAGTGGGGGAGACCATGCTCCCAGGAGCCCAGAGGTGACAGCCGTCCACGCAGACACACCCCACTCGCCTTTCAGAGCTCGGCCCCAAAGGCTCCTCTCCTGTAAAGCCGCCCGGACTCTCTCTCGTTTGGGCCAGATTCCCCCTTTGCGTATCCTCAGCCCTTCCTCTTGGGGTAGCTCTTCTGAGAGCTCTAAACCTCACAAGACACCCACTGGGGTGTGTCTTTCCCTCTCGGCCGAGGTCATGAAGGCAGGGCCTGGCCCTGGGTCAAGCTGGCCGGTCTGTCCCCAGTGCCCAGCATAGGGCCTGGCACTTAGTAGGTGCTCAGTAAGTATTTGTGGGTTGAACAGAGGGGCAGAGCTCATGGTCTCCTAGTGATGAACCTCACTCGGGTCTTTTTTCCTCCATTTCCAGAAGCCCAGCTCGCCCTCCTTCTCCGCCTCCTTCCAATTCAATTGTCTATTAATTTCGCCCCGTCCACCTCCTACATCTTCCCTCCCAGACTGCCTGCCTTGAGACCCGCACCCCCAGTGCAGTCCACACGTCCGTGCACACACACACACACACACACACATCCATGCTGGCTGATTGGTATCTGTTAATTAATGTCGCCCCTGGCCTCTCCCGCTCAGAGGCTCGATAAGGGAAATTGGATGTCCATTTCTATCTATCTTTCATTACCTCCCGGCTCTCTCCACCACTGCAGGCATCCGCCCGTCCTCTACTCCCACGCTGGGGTCTGGACGACAGCATATGCCCCTGACCCCTGTGTGCCACAGCCTGTCCCCCGAGAAGGCGCAGCCATCCTCGCTCGCCCTGTGGCCGCAGTGTAATCGCTCCAGCTCTGTGAGCGGTCACCTGGGGGTGCCAGCAGCCGGGTGGTGATCCCAGGCCCTGGGGCTACAGATCAGCCTGTGAACTGCAATGATCAGACTAAGAAGGGTATTCACTGGGAACAGGGGACCTGCTAGTGAAGGGGGCTTCATGCCCTGGGAAGCCCCTAAAGTTGAGCACTCGTTACGCTGGTTGGAAAGTAGGGAGGGACAGGAGATCAGGGTGGGGTAGGCTCCATGGAGACCCAGGGCAGTGGGCCAGTCTGGAAGCTTGGGACCCCCAGGGCCTCTAGGCTTTAGGGGAGAAGAGTCATGTCAGCAGCATGTGAACAACTACAGCGACAGTGACAGCCATCGCCACCTTCCTGGTTCAGGTTTGCTGAGCACTGACTGTGTGTGTGGCTGGGGTGGAAGGGGAATTTTGGGGGTACAGGGGGAGGTGCTACATGTTTCCTACATGCCCTCTCTCTTTGTTCTCCTCTCACCCCAAATCAGAACCCTGCATCTAAGCAGGCTGAGGTTCTAGGTCAGCACGAGTCCTATACAACCAGAGTCACCCCTGGGGAGATCTCTTAATCTCAGTTGTCCATGACAGATGCGGGGTGCAGTGACTCTGTGGGTACCTTTCCTTTTTGGTGTGTCTGGCGCAGTTGGTGTTGGAATCCACCCCTGAGTTTCTGGTGGAAGTTACTGCCTTGCATTTAGTAATCAAGATATTTGAAAATTAGCTTTCTTCCTCCCTCCCTGCTCCCTTCTTTTCCTTCTTTCCTTCCTTTAGTTTTTCTTTCTCTTAAATCATTAATTGACTTCACCTAAGTTAAGTGCACGTGTAACGCAGTTCCAGTGTATCATTCTCATTTCGCAGATAAAGACTTTTCATCTCATCACTAATAATAGCAAGAGCTCATTAAATGTATGCTGCACAATTGTTGTTTCATTTAGGCTTCACAGCATCTCTCTGAAGCAGGCACTACTGTTATACCCATTTCACAGATGAGGAACCTGAGGTTTGGGGAAGTAGCACAGCTCCTCCAAGGTCAGCCTACAGGTAGTAAATGAGGAATCGGGAGTCAAGCCCAGGCAATCTCCAGAGCACACTGAACAAGACGATGTCATAATTCTGGAGCCATCCCCGCCCCTAACCTTCTTTCACTCTGGACGCAGCCTCCATGCTCATTGTTGTTTGACTGCTAAATCATACCCGACTTTTTGCAACCCCATCGACTGCAGCATGCCAGGCTTCCCTGTCCTTCACTATCTCCCAGACTTTGCTCAAACTCATGTTTGGTGATGCCATCCAACCATCTTATCCTCTGTCTCCCTCTTCTCCTCCTGCCCTCAGTCTTTCCCAGCATCAGGGTCTTTTCCAAAGGGGAAACGGCCATGAGCCAAGCTCACATGATACAGGACTGCTTAGGACACATTAGGTGAAGACTGATGGCCAGGCCAGCGGGGCTGACTTCTGGGAGGACAGGCTGCCCGTGATAAAGTGCACTCTGACTCCGAGGGCTCTTGAGCACTTAGCAGCCCCGCTCCCGCTGTGGTCACTAGGGGCTCACTGGCTGGGAGCAGGCGATTTCCCCCTTCCTGGTTGGGCCCCTTGCTTCCGTATAGCTGAGACTCCACCTTAAGGATCAGGTGTCACTCTAAAACCCCCATGCCTCCCCTGCTTTGAGCAGAGAGGGGGATCTGGAAGCTTCTCAGTGGAGGGGACCCTGTCCTGCCACCTCTTGATTCTACTATGTATTCAGGAGCTCCTTAAATTACAAATGCCTTTGGTTAATCAAAAAGCCTCCTCACACATTTGAAAAATATATAGAACTAACAAAGATAAGGACAATAACAACTGTCAGCATTGACTGAGCTCTCGTTATATAAGTCTTTTCCATGAATTCCATATCTGACTCATTCACCAAGGAAAGACCGTGAGTCCAGCAGGTGGAAGGGAGGGGCAGGACCCAGAGGTTCCCCTCCCCTTCTGCTCCCCACCCCAGCCCACCCACCTGACTGCTGCCACCCTGCTGGCCCCCTCTCCCGGCAGGCTTCTCCAACCTCTCGCTGGGGGACCAGATGAGCCTGCTGCAGAGCGCCTGGATGGAGATCCTTATCCTGGGCATCGTGTACCGCTCGCTGCCCTACGACGACAAGCTGGTGTATGCGGAGGACTACATCATGGACGAGGAGCACTCCCGCCTCGCGGGGCTGCTGGAGCTCTACCGGGCCATCCTGCAGCTGGTGCGCAGGTACAAGAAGCTCAAGGTGGAGAAGGAGGAGTTCGTGACGCTCAAGGCCCTGGCCCTGGCCAACTCAGGTACGGGCAGGGGTGGGGCCTGCAGAGGTAGCTCAGAGAGGTCTTGGGGCCCAGGGGAGTATGCACAGCTCTGGAGCCAGCGATTAGGGTGGCTCTAAGGAGCAGGAGTGGCACGATGATGCTAGAGCTCCTTGCCACCAAAGGTTGTGCATGGGGTGGCCCAGAGTTGCAAAGGTGGTAACGAAGTCTGGCATTGGTTGAGTATTTCCTAAGCCCTCCACTGGGCCCTTGCCATGCAGATCAGCATGAGGGTTAAGGGCACAGATTCTAGAGTCCAGTTGCTAAAAGTCAAATCCTGCTTCTGTCGCTTGGGCAAGTCTGTGCCTCACTTCACTCTGTGCCTCAGTTTCTTCATCAGTAAAATGGGAATAACAAACAGTCCAGAAGATTCCACCCCAGAAGACTATGGAAGGGATTTATTTCTGTAAAATTATGCTTAACAACATGCCTGGCACATAAGTACTCAGCCTATCAATTAGCCATGAACCAATTTTAAATCTTACAATTCAACCCTATGAGCAACGCTTTTATCATTTTAACCCCACTTTACAAATGGAGAAACTAGGGACTTGGAAAGCTGAAGCACATTGCCCAGGGTCACACAGTCAAAGAGTACTGAACCTAGGACCTAAGCCCAGGTCCCCAGATTCCTAAATCAACTCTAAGCTTATACATACTCCTTAAATCTCCCACTCAAATTGCTCAGGCCCAAGAGAAACCTTCCTGGCATTAAAAAGGAGGCTTCACTCCAGTTGTTTTAGCCTCTACCTACCAACTTCAGACTAGACTATCTGGGAGCTTAAATGTAACCTGTGTTCATGCTCAGAAGGTGTCTGCTCTCTGCAGGTACCAGGCCAGGTGCAGGGAGTTGGGGTGGGGATTGTAGAAGAAGGAGAAAGGCAGGCTCCCTCTCCTAAAGAAAGAGTGTCAGGCACACAGACACTTAATTCTGCTGCTGGGTGCATGCAGTAGTCAATTGCTCAGGTCTCAGTCAAGTGGAAATGGAACCCAAGTTTGAATTCTAGCTGTGATAATTAGTAGCAGTGTGGCAACCTTCCTTAGCTCTGTTCTATGTGTAAAGTGGGAACATCTCTGTCACTCCTCTGAGCACTTTTTTTTTTAATGATCAACTGAAGATAAGCACTTAGCTCTGTGCTTTGCCTAGAGGAAATGTTCAATAAATATTAATTATTGTCATTTTATTAATATTTGAGGAAACAAGTGTTATCAGTGTATGGAAGAAGGAGAGCTGGTTCCAGATGTACAGACAGGATAACCAGCTGGTTTGCTTGATGCTGTCGCACTTTCACTGGAAGTTCCATGTCCTGAGAAACAGCAGTTCCTGGAAAAGCAGGACAGCTGGCCCCCTAACAAATGGCTTCATGGAGAAGGCAGGGGTTGCCGTTGGTGCCCCACTCAGGCCCCCCCTTACTAGCTTAACACACCCATGCCCCAGCTGCTGAATTTTGCTGCTAATAGCTCATAGCTTCTCCCTTCACCAGAGACCTACTCTTACCTGCCTTGTTTGGAGGATTCCATCAACTCCCCACACCCCACCCCCCACCCCACACACACCTTCAGCCAATGGCAGATACACACAGGAGAACAAAAGGCTGGACTACTGGAGTGGGATCAGAGCCAAGCCAGGCTGCCTCCCTACCTTGCTTGCTCCTACCCTTGTTCTATCCTACCTCCCGCCTTTCTTTCTCCTGAAAGCACACTCTCCACAAATCCCCTGCACCTGAACCCCTGTGTCGGGCTATGCTTCTAGGAAACCCAACCTAATAGACAGAGGGAAGCTTTTTTTTTTTTAGTTCAAATCCCTTTTATTAAAAAAAATTAATGTACAATAAGAATTAAACATTTTACATACCTCTGTAGAGACCATTTACCCACACCTTGGGATTCCAAAATTGCAATGTAGTCTTTGTTAGAGAATGCTAATGCTATTCGGGTTTTTTCCTACAGTTTCAGGTTGACAGAGTAACTGATCAGGTCGAATTCCATAGAGTTCCACACACCAGCCCACCCACATCCTCCAATCCCTGTGCACCATTTCCCCTATTATTAACATCTCAGCTTAGTGTGGTAATTTGTTACAATTAATGAGCCAATGTTGATACATTATTATTAACCGAAGTCCAGAGTTGCCAGCAGAGGCACTCTTTGTGTTGTCCGGTTCTATCCGTTTTGACAAATGCAGGAGACAGATCTCAGTCATCACATGTCATCCGGCCGAGTTTCACACCCTCACAGTCCTGCATGCCCTCCTATTCAAAGGGAGGCATTGTAGTCAGCGGTCATAGAGGGGCTGGGGGTTTGCGAGGGCCAAGGAGGAGAGGAAATCAGTAAGAGCAGAGGACACTGGGGAGCACAGAGAGACGCAGCAAGGCTGGCCAGACCCCCAAGGGCACATCCTTGTTGCTGGAGTCTCCTGATCGCTTCTCATGAAACAGACCTGGAGCTCACGCTTGCCCGGACCAGGAGAGGAGTGTGAAGAGGTAGGAGGCTGCTCAGCGGTCACCTCACCCTGCCACGGACAAACTGCAAGGGCTCTCCGAGGACTCTTCAGCTCTGCCAGCTGCTCTTGTCTTGATCTCAGTATATACAGACAGACATGCACACATGCACAGCCAAGCGCGTGCATGTGCACATGCACACAATATGAAACTCCTAAGGACTGACGGGCTTCCCCGATGTCTCAGTGGTAAAGAATCTGCCTGCAACGCAGGAGATACAGGAGACCTGAGTCAGGAAGATCCCCTGGAGAAAGAAGGGCATGGCAACCCACTCCAGTATTCTTGCCTGGAGAATCTCGTGGACAGGAGAGCCTGGTGGGCTCCAGTCCACAGGGTCACAGAGTCGGACATGACTGAAGCGACTGAGCACCATGCAAAGACTGAGAGAGCCCATCAGGAGCTTCAGCATCAAGCTCTGCCTGAGCACGTGCTTTGTCGTGAGCGACAGAGCGCCGGGAACTTGGACATCTCGGCCCCGTGGTGTTTACCAGGCCATCCTGCAGCTCTCTGCAGATCCAAGAGCTCTAAGTGGGAAAAGAGGAGTTTGTGATGCCCACGACCTTGGCTGAGCCATGGGGTGATCAGGTGCAGGCAGGAAGTGGAGGAAGAGCAGGCCTGTTGAGAGATGAGGCTAGAAGAGCAGTTGGTATTAGACTGAGCTCCGGGACTGAAGGGAGTGGGATGGAATGGGGTTGGTATAGGGAGCCTTGAAGGCCTCCAGGGACATGGCCTGTTCCCAGCAGCGAGGGGGAAGTCATCCAGGCAGATAGTGTGTTAGCTGGAGGAAAGATGGGCTAGGAGATCATTGGAGTGGTCCTGGAGGCAACTGACTGTGAGTGCCTCTGCTCAGGTTACGTGGGCTGGAGCACCTCAGAGGCTATTGCCCCAAAACACGGCCCCTCGGGAGCCAGCTGGCTGTCTTTCACCCCCTCCTGGCCTCTCCAAGGCTCCTTGACAGCAGAAAAAAATTCATAGCCATTGATTTTGTAATTAACAGTTTATCAATGCCATCGATACAGACTCGCTGATAGATTGCAAAGAAATTAATCTTGCAATGTTATTTTATTTCATTTTCAGTCGAAGGCAGCTGCCAATTCTGGCCTCCTTGGGGAGGGTGGGGTGATGGGGAGAGGAAGCTGGCAGGAGGCATGGAGTCTGGAGGGACAGGTCACAGCCTTACAGGGACCATGCTCTGAAATCAGCCAAGAGTGCAGGAATGGAGCCAGGTTTCTCGCCCAACTGCCAAAAGGAAGAGTCCTCACTGCCTTAGCAACAAGGAGCAGAATAGTGGGGGGAATCTCAGGTATGGGGCCAGCCCTGCAAGGGAATCTCCTGCCTTGTGAGTTCTCAAAGTAATGAGAATGACGACATTTATTAGTTGCTTACTAAGTGCCTGATGACGAGCTAGCTCATTTAGCCCTCACCTGTGAGGCGTGCACCCTCATATGCTCCATTTCACAGACAAGGAAACAATCTCAGAGAGCCTAAGTAACTCGGCCAAAGTCACATAGCATCTAAGGCTCCAGGGTCTCATCCACCTCACTCTAATGCTGTTCTCATAAGAGAAAGAGGCAGGACCCGTGGAGGCATGGGCTGAGTGTGGGGGCCACAAGGTCAGAGGGCATCACTGGGGTCAGCCAGTTTGTACAGCTGCCCTCAGCAGTCTGGTAACTAAACAAAAGCAGCATAGAAAGAAAAAAAAAAAAATTAGCAAACAGCACGCAAAGAATTGCCCTGTTCCTTTGAGGAATTTGGGAAACTTGCTCAGCCTTCCTTGGTGACCCACCCCGAGCTTCCAGTTCACTTGACCCACATGCACCCTTACCCTCCCACCTTGGACAGGCCTTGGGTGCTGCACTTCAGAGTGGAGGCTCAATATCTTTAAGGAATGTCAGAAGAAGGCAGGTTATTCTTCCAGAGGCCAGGAAGTGGGCTCCACTTTGCTTTGACTTAAACCCACCTGTAACCCAGCCATCCGCTGGCACCTCCTTGCCCCTCTGAGATTTAGGCAAATTTCATTTGGAATTCATGGCCAGAGTCCAAAGCCCTCCCCAGGATTTTCTAGAACTCCCAATAGTGTCTCCCCTCTTTGTGCCCTACCTGTCCAGCCATGCTATCTCAGTTCCCCCATATGCCCCACCTCAGGGCACTCAGATGCAGAACTCAACCCCTTTACCTGTGTACCTACAACTGTAACAACTATTCTGTAAGGTTAGTGAGTGCACTGAATACTTGAGCTGGTGCCTAGTGGCAGCAGTAACAATAAAGTCATGATGACTATAATGGTGATGATGGCGGTGATATGACTGATCGCATCATATGACTGATAAGCTGATATGATGCTGATAAGATGCTGATGGTGATGGTGGTGGTGGTGATGATGGAGGTGATATGACAGTGGTGATAAACTGATGATCATGATGGTGATAAGTCGATGATGGTGGTGATAAGATGGTGATGGTGGTGGTCATTTATGGTGGTGATTGTGGTTATGGTGGTGGTGATGGTATGGTGGTGGTGGTGGGGATGGTGGTGGTGATATGACAGTGGTGATAAGCTGACGATTGTGATGGTATGAGATGGTGGTGGTGGTGGTGGTGGTGATGGTGATGATGGTACCATAGTTGTGAGAAGTACTGTTTTAAGCCCTTGATGGGTATTAACTCATTTAGCCTCTCAAGGTAGGTCTAGCTATTATGGCCTTTTGCAAATGAGGAACATGAGGTGCAGACAAATGAAACAACTTGCTGAAAGTCATAGAGCTAGCAAGTGAGGGGGCGAGATCACAATTCCCCCACTCTGGCCCCAGAGTCTTCCCAACCGCCCCCCCTGCCTCCCGCCCCCACCTCTGGGGCAAACCCTTCACTGCCGCCTCCTGGTGGTTATCTAAGAAAAGTCCTCCATAGACACAGATCTCTCCTTGGGTGTGAATCCCAGCTCCGTCACTGGCCTCGGAGACTTCAGACCGGCAGCTTAACCTTTCTGAGCCTGGGTTTGTCTCTGTAACGTGAGGGTCTGGAAGGCTCTGAAAGCAGTCATGGGGGCCCCCTACACCCGGGGCTGCGCTCCGCAGTTGTACCGCTGATGCCCACCCCACTATGTCCGCAGATTCCATGTACATCGAGGATTTGGAGGCGGTCCAGAAGCTGCAGGACCTGCTGCACGAGGCGCTGCAGGACTACGAGCTGAGCCAGCGCCACGAGGAGCCGCGGAGGACGGGCAAGTTGCTGCTGACGCTGCCCCTGCTCCGGCAGACGGCCGCCAAGGCGGTGCAGCACTTCTACAGCATCAAACTGCAAGGCAAGGTGCCCATGCACAAACTCTTCCTGGAGATGCTGGAGGCCAAGGTCTGACGGCCCGGCCCACGGACGGACTCCCGCCCAAGGACAGACGGATGGACCGACGCGAACACCTCCACAGCCACCAGCCTCAACATTCAAGTCCTGTATCATGGCCGTGAGCCGTCGCGGCGGAAGGGGCTCCTCGCCTCCTGGCTGTGTGCAGAGTCCCGGGTGCTGGAGGGGCGGGGGGTATGGGGATGGAAAGGCAGGTGCGGGGCTCATCTGTAACTGGCTCTTTTTTTTTTTTCATTTGGTATGTTGGTTTTTTTCCTGTGTCACGGGCAATGCCGAGGCCTGGGCCAGAGCTGACTCCTCCCTGAGGCTGGAGACCACCAAGGAGGAAAGGCAACTTCTCCCCACCTGATCACCAGGAGGCCACACATAACATTTCGTAACCACTTATCCGACATCCCTCCCGCCCCCTCGGCCTCCACCCACGGCCTGGGCGGGCAGTGTTTAGTACCGAGGACTCTGGCATACTCAGGCGGGGGTATACCTTCGGAGGCTTTCCTCTCCCAGAAAGCAGGTACTTTCTTCCAGAGGCCCTGCCTACTCTGAGGTTCTGCCCCCCAGGAGGCCCCACGCCTTCCGCAGTCCAGACGGCTTCCTCCCTCTATCCTTCACCTAGGCTCCCAGGCCAGCCTAGCTCACCATCAAGGGACTGGCATCCAAAGCTCATGGATTTTCCTAGTCACCTCGCCCCCTTGGTGCGCCCCCCACCCGCCTTCCACTGCTGCCCCAGGGTCCCCTTCCTCTCCGCCCCCCCACCCAAACCCACTGCGACTTCCTGCCCGACCTCAGAGCTCACCCCCACTGTGGGTTCCACCAGCCAAGACTTCAGGGCCCACAGGTGGGGACGGTGCTGGCTCAGAGCAGAGCAGGGTCCAAGACACCACGCCCCAGCGGCCCCTCTTCTGCGGGCTTCTCCCGCTCCCTGTGGGCAGTCGGGTAGGTGGGCCTGGGGAACTGAGGGATATGCAGGGACCTGGCCCCTCCGAGGGCACCCTGGGCACTTGATTCTAGGCTGGCAGCTCTAGGAGGACCCAGGTGGGATAGGGAGAGGCCCAGACCAAGCTTTGCTGAGCACAGAAAGGCCCAGAAGCAGAGATGAGCAGGCAAGGGAACTCTGAAGACAGGGGCTCCACAGAGGTCACCAGCCTGCCTGATCAGTGGACACCAGGATGCCCCCTCCCTTGCCTTCCAAAGGGCAGGGTGAACAAGTGCTGCAGGAGGGTTTGCACCTGCCATCCTTGGACTAAGGAGGTATAGCATAGCTTCCCGGGTGCATTTAGATGCCAACTTTCTGGCAGGACACCCCCACCCCCTACCAGTCCATCAGGCTGTTGCATAAGGTACCAACCGCCCCAGTTTGCCCAGGACCCATTTTGGCATTGAGAGTCTATTTGCCAGAAAACCCTCCAGTCCTGGCCGAATGGGAACAGTGGGTCACCCATTTCGGTGACCGGCTATGAAAGTTCATTATATATAACCCACTCGGATTGGAGGAAGGGCAACTTGAACACACCATCTGGGACTCATGGTGTTGACTGAGAGCAGTTTAGAGGACCTCCCATGGCTGAAGGAGTTTCAAACATCCATCCAATCAGCTATCTTCTAAAGCAGGGATCAGAGCAATCCTGCCAGGGACACTTTCCTGGGGAGTCCAACACATTCTACCCCCAACCTCTCGTCACTTTGAGAGGCAGGTAGTTCCCCCCACCCAGCCCCAGGACCAGGAGGCCAGGCATCCTCCTCCACAGCCTCGCACCCTTCCGAGGCAAGCAGCTACTGCTGGTTCCCCCTCTCCACACCCAGACACAGCTCCTTCTGAACTTTTTCTGCCAGGATGTGCTAAGGTCACCCCAGGCATGAGAGCTGGCTAAATCCCATCTGCTGCACTCAGATACCTTCATGGAGAAAATGTCAGGGGTTCCAAGAGACTTCACAGACCAGCGAAGTATGCCCCCTCGCTTCTTTGTCTGTGGAGTCTTCAAGGACAGAGTCACTTGTCCGGCAACACTGGAATGATCCAGGGTGCTGCTAGCCTCCTGTGCAGTCTGATCTGGGTGGACAGATGTGCAGGTGCCTCTAAGGGACCAGGGGTAAAACCCAGGCCTACTTAGCTGTTGGGGGCCATTCATTGACATCTGACCTGGAGAGATGGGGGTCTGCTCTGAGGATGACTCCCTTAGCCTCTCGCTATGTCGTGTGCTCAAGGAGGCGGGGAACAGAGGGTCACATCTCATCACCTCCGTTCTGTGTAGAGTCACTGCTCAAGCGTGAAGACCTGAGCTGTGAGCCACTGCAGGGGCTAGTTCACAACTGGTTTTCACTGTCCATCTTTTCTAGAAAAAGCACCTCTGATTAACAGTGCAACAAGTGGTTTTGGGGCAGTGGTTGTTGCATATACAGGGCAGCTTTGCCTTGCCAGAGTGCATGCATCTGCCAGTGTGCCAGCGTTAGAGCCCCTTTATAGCAGAGGGGGGGCATGGTCCTGATGGCTTGGTGCCACTGAGGTGGCTGCTGCTTTTACATTAAAAAACTCTGATGGCAACAGGAAATGTACCAGGAACGATGAGAAGTCTGTTCAGTGGGGAAGGCCCTGGTGCGTACTAGATGGATCCATTGGCATTCAGAGAAGTTTACTGGCCAACTTCTTAGTTGGGAGCCTAGCCAGCTTTTGGGACCTCCCTGGGAAGTGGGGAGGAGGTTGGGGGGGTGACTTAGTGGAGGACGTGAAGCGAGGAGAGTTTAGGACACCCCATGCCCCCTAAACAGAACAAAACTGAAGTTTTCCCCCCAAATCCACTGTTCTTGGAAAATCTGTAAAGAGGACATAGCCCTTCTCAGTTGTACTCTCATGATACAGGCCATTGAAATGAACCAAGAAATAAAATGAAAAAAAAAAAAAAATCCAACCACGGAGAAGGTGGTATTGGCTGGGTTTTGTTTGGTGCCCGTGTCCCCACACTTTCTCGAGATTCTAGACTAGCTTTGGCACATGTGAACCTAGATAAGGGCTCACAGTTTTGGTTCAGAGGAAGCTTCAGTGATTCCCCAGGGCACAAGTTAAGAACCGAGTAGGAAGACCAGAGCAGGATGATGGGTGGGAGGCCGTGGCAGGGCCTTAGAGGAGCCGGAGTCTGCACCTGGGTCAGGGGCTACCCTTCCCTCCAGACTCCCCCCAGGCCCTCGAAGACAAAAGGCGGAGGGGGTTGTGGTGAGGGGACAGAGGCCCGTGCCCACGGAAGAGCACCAAAGAAAAGCACTATGTGGAGATTGTTTTATTTTCTAATAAGGATAATGTGGCTGGAATGGCTTCTTAAGATGTATATATTTTTTAAAATGACGGTCCCTCATTGCATCACCCCCCTGTACGTACTCCCACCTCTGTATGTGTTCTCCCGAATGCCCTAGGAGTCTTCCCATCCTGGTCCCTTGTATCTGGAATCTAATAAATAAGGAACAGCCTATCAAGAGAGTCTCTTAACACATTATCTTGGTTGGCGGGCTGTCCCCTGGACAGCACTGCCCGCAGGTCTCAGGCTGATGTTAGGAGAGGCCATCGGGAGAACCAACTTGGCCTCAGGGTTCTCTGGGGGTTCAAATGGGCATTAAAATGTGTTCAGTGGCAGTATTCAGGGATTTAAATTAAGTGGTCTGAAAATCCCGTCTACTTCTTTTCGGGCTTTGAAACAATAAGAGTGAGGCCCTTTATTATTTTCATTAGTGTCAGAAAAATGGAGCACCGGATATCTGTGAACCAGAAACAATGCATTGCCTCAGCTCTTTGAAGGGCGTCTGTGTGTGTATGCATATGACGCCGAAGGCAGAACGCCCTCCTGTTGTACCAGTGCACACTCAGGTCCTGTGCAAGGCAGAAGGAAGGGCCTGAAAGAAATCAAGAGGACTATATCAGGGTGCTTTTTGTTGCGAGTAAAAACACCCCATCTTATATGGGCTCACTGGACCCATTGCATTGGATAGATGTGAAATCTATAAATGGAGGCAGGCATCAGGTAGGGTTTGATCCAGAGGTTCACAAAGTCAGTAGAACGCTGGCTCTATGCTTTCGATTCTCTCAGTTCTGCCCTCTTCTGTCTGTATGCTTTGTCTTCACACTAGCCTCTTTAATAGTAACAAGAAGACTGCCAACTTTTTATTTTGCATCATAGGTAGAGAGGAAAAGTCTTCCTACAACCATGGAAAATATCGGCTTCATTCTGAATCCCAGTGAATTTTGTGCCTGTCCTCACTGTGACCACCTTGGGGTGGGGCCAGTCGCAGACAGAAATCTAGCAGCCTCACAAAAAGAATTGGTTTGAAAGTCTAGGAGGCAACCAACCACCTATGATACCCACAGAACCCACACACCTAGACAGCTCAAGGTCTGATCAACTTTCAGTGAGCAGTCAAGTTCCCTGAAGCTCTTGGAAGAGAAAAGACACATGGCACAGGTCTTGAGCATGAAATGAGTTAAGTATTCATGGAAGTGAAAGTACCTGATGTGGATTATTTTAGATAAATTCTCAATTCACCTACATCTGGTACATGTATACATGTATGTATACCCACGCCCCTCCCACGCACAGCTGGTATTCATGCTACTACCTTAAGAAAAAACAGTTAAGAAAAACACTCAGCCATAGCATTATATAATGTAATAAAAATAGAAAATTTTATTGGATTATATTTTAGGATTTTCTGTACTTCAATTTGCCTAGATAATTGTGATCAGACTAGCTAATAACTCATTTTTTTCATCCGTTTCTTTATCTCTCTTCATTTGTCATCCTAAATATCCCCGCTTTGTGTTAGCAAAGGATTTGGAGCATCAAAGGGGAAAAAAAAAAAAACATAACTGAGGGTCATTCACTCATTCAACAAATATTTACTGAGGGTCTGTCCTGTGCCAGACACTTTTCTGGGCAAAGAGACCACCTTAGTAAAGAGAAAAGGCACAATCTCTATCTTCATAGTGCACACAGTCTAGTGGGAGGAAGAGAGACGATGAACACACACAAAAAACCAGATTCTAAGTTAGTTAGGATGTGAAAAATTCCATGAGGGAAAAAAGACAGCCTCTGGAGGGGAGGGGTGGATGGAACAAGAAAAGGAAGTGGTGATATCATTTTAAAAGGAGTGGTCAGGGCAGACTCACTGAGAATGTTTCAATGAACAGTAAGTTGAAAGGTGAGGGTCACGTGGGCATCTGTAGAAAGAACTCTCCAAGTAGAGGGACCAGCACGTACGAAGGCCCTGAGGCAGGAGTATGCCTGGAATGCTCAGTGAACATCGAGAAAACGAGTGTGGTGGAAGGAATGGGAGAGGCATGGTGGAAGGAGTACAAACCGCTAGGGGGCTTGGGGCCACAGGAGGTATAGCTTTCACTTTAAGTGGAAGATTTTGATTCAAGAAGAGCTGTGATCTCATCTCAACGGGACCCTTTGGCTGATGTGCTGATGACAGGTCAGAGAAGGACAAGAATGGAAGCAGGAAGACCAATTAGGAGACCACAGGTGGGGTGACCGTAGCTTAGACCAGGACAGGGGAAGACCAGGGGCTAAGAAGTGCTTGGGTCTTGGGTCCGTTTTGAAGCCACCAGAATTTGGTGATAATGTGGTATATGGAGTGTGGGGGGGGGAAGGGCGGACATATGTGATTTCAGAGATTCTAGCCCCAACAACTAGAAACATAGCGTCGTCATCCAATAAGGTGAGAATACTCAGAGAAGGCAACTCTGGGGGCTGGCTGGGAGAATTAACTGTTACTTTGAGAGGCCATTGAAGATCCAGGAGAGACATCAAGAAGGTGCCAGGTGTGGTGTTGGCTAAATAGGGAAGAAAGAATGCACCTCCCTAGAGAGCAGATGTTAGCACTGACCCTCTTCACCAGCCGTGAACTCTCTTTCATCTAGCCAACAGCCGCCTTCACTCTGCTGCTGCTGCTAAGTCACTTCAGTCGTGTCCGACTCTGTGCGACCCCATAGACAGAAGCCTATCAGGCTCCCCCGTCCCTGGGATTCTCCAGGCAAGAACACTGGAGTGGGTTGCCATTTCCTTCTCCAATGCATGAAAGTGAAAATTGAAAGGGAAGTCGCTCAGTCATTTCTGACTCTTAGCAACTCCATGGACTGGAGCCCACCAGGCTCCTCCGTCCATGGGATTTTCCAGGCAAAAGTATTGGAGTGGGGTGCCATTGCCTTCTCGGCCTTCACTCTCTACCTAACCTCAAAGGCAGTAGAGTAGAATTCATGTTAGAAACACAGATTTGGGGGACCAGAAGGGACTTAGTAGTTACCATTTTATATCCCTACTTGACAGTTGTGAGAAATAAGCCTAAATTATAATCTCAACCTTGAATCTCAAAAACTGTGGGGCGATGGACTGCTTGACTTGATTTAGACTAGAAGTTCACAAATGGGGCCAATTTTGCCCCCAAGGGTATACCTGGCAATATCTGGAGACATCTTTTTGTAGCCACATCGGAGGCGCTACTGGTATCTCGGGTGCAAGCCAGGGATGCTGCTGGGCATCACAGGTTGCACAGGCCAGCCCCACAGCAAAGGACAATCTGACCCCAAATGTCAAGAGTCCTTGGGTTGAGAAACCCTGGTTTATATATATTCTGGGCATTATCAAGAAAAGAATAACCCTAGGGTTGCAGGGAACAGAATTTGGAGGTGTCAACTATCATTCCCAAACTCTTCCTGCCCCAAGATGCCACCTCTTCCTTACCTGGTCTTGCTCTGAACCCGACAGGTCTGTCCAGGGCAAGCATCCCACACTCTTTGTGAACCGTTCCTACTCAGACTCAACCTAGAGATGTGAGGAGAGAGGGCTTCAGTTCTGCAGTCTCTGCAGTCAGGCTGATCTGGTTGCCGTTTACATGCAAACATTTTTGGGGGAAGAAAGATAGCACCTATGGCTTCACATCTGGAAACAGTGGGTAGCCTTTGTAGTACAGCACGTGCTCCCTGTTTGAGGATGAAGAACAAGAACGTAGATGCCTCCACCTCCTTTTCCTCTTGGCCCCAAGTGACCCTCCTCATGACTGCCCTTACATATTTGGCACTGTTTGTGGGCTTTCTCTTATCGTTTCCTTCCCTGGCCTGGGATGGGCTGGGAACCTGGGGTGGGCTGGGAACCTGGGGTATAGCCATTCAAAGTCCCATGTCTTATGGTTTGGAAGCCAAGTCTTCTCTACAAGAGGAAGGGTTAAGAGTCTTTAAAGACCTTTTTCCAACTTATTTTTCCCAGGAAGTTCTGCAACCATTTCCCTGCTTCTCAGCCCCAGTCCTTAGCTCATCAGTGCAAAGATCCCATTGGCAGCTGTCACAAGCCAAAGCCAGGGCACTGTGGCTCTCACTCAGCTACTGAAGAGTCTCTCCCCACCTCCCCTATGGAGAAGATGGACCAGAAAGGCCTCCCATCCCCTCCTCGCACAGACGCACATGACAAGCCCTACAGTCAAGTTTGGAGCAAGGCTGAGCCAGGGTCTGACATGAAGGAGAGAAGATTCCAGAGCAACACATGGGCCACACGGACCACACTGGGCCCCATTCTCAAGACCCCTTAAATTACAGGTTCCAGATAAAGCCACAATACCACATTCAATGCCTGTTCTTGGGTCACTTCCAAAGAAACAACAGTCCAGCAACCACAAATAATTTAAAAAGTGACATTACTCTTACCCTTGGCATACCCTTACTACCAGCAGCGAGATGTTTAATGATCAACACACAGCAAAACTTCATCAGAAAGCTCTTTTTTCATCTCTCTCTCTCTCCTAGGCAGCACCTGTGCACTCTGTCCCCACCCAGCTCCCCCAACTCAACCTTCAGGGTGCCCCTTCTCACCTGCCCCGTCCCTGATTCAGCTCTTTGTTACCTAGATCAGCTCAGCCTCTCCAGTTTTTTTTCCACTTTCCTGCACAAGCTAAAGAGGGCCTAGAAGCTGATCCAACAAGCAAAGTCTCTTTCTGAGCAGAGGGCATGGGCGGAGTGCAGTGGAGGAAGACTGAAACGTCACCTCATCGTATACTTCATTTTGCCTCGGATGCAAATTCACTTCACCCCCAAAGAACAGATGCTACCTGGAATCCCAGAGAGCTGACCCCTTAAGCTGCCCTGAGGTTCCACTGTGCACTCTGTGGTTCCACAGACCCAGGAAGTGCCCTTCCAAGAACCCACCTCCATACTCAAAAGCCAGTGACTGTTTTAGGGGAACCACCCAGAGGCAAATCTTTTCTGATCCAGGATGTACCATCTTTTCTTAGTGGGGCCTGACAAATTCTAGTGACTTTGGCCCCCTCTCTTTACTCATTCATCACCTGGCACAGGACTAGATTTGGGGGCATGGTGGGGACCCCTGGTTTAGCAGAGAAGATAGACATCGAACTAGTGGTTTATAAGGGCATCTTATCCAGGAGACTTTCAGCAACATATGAGCACATGTAACAGGGGAACCAACCTGGTCTTTGGGGGAGCAGGGTTTGTATAAGTAACCATCCTTCAGGAGCTGGTAGAGGCTGAGACCTATAGGAGAGGAGGAGCCAGGTGACGTTGGGGAGAGCATTTCCGGGAGAGAGACATACACAGAGAGGGGTTGATATGCTCTGGGCTTGCCCAAGAAACTGGAAGAAGATCATTTGATTGGTTGGTTTAGTCGCTAAGTCATGTCCAACTCTTGAGACCCCATGGACTGTAACCTGCAAGGCTCTTCTGCCCATGGGATTCTCCAGGCAAGAATACTGGAGTGGGTTGCCATTTTCTTCTCCAGGGAATCTTCCCAACCCAGGAATCGAACCCGAGTCTCCCACCTTTCAGGCAGATTCTTTACTCACTGAGCTATGAGGGATTGATTGGTTAGTTGGTGGCAAAGGGGCAGAAGAGAGAAGGCTGGAAATCAGAGGAGCCAGACTGCACATGGCGAGGTCAGCCTGGTTGAGGACATTGCTGTCTATCCCAGAACAAGTGGGAAAGTCTGGCAGCATTCCAAGCAGGGAAGGGCCCTTGTCAAGTCTGTCTCTCCCATCTACAGACGGTGGATCAAGCTTTCCGTCCCCCAGGGACCAGTAATGGACGTGAAGCACAGGCTTTGGATTCAGACTCGCCCAGGCTCAGACTGGCAGTGTGGCCACAGCTAGGCACCTCCCCTCCCATCTGCACAACGGAGCTCACCGTACCCTGTAAAGATGCTAACAGGTTACATGTTCGTGGGACCACAGCTATATCCCAGACAATTACACATATTGCGCTGTTTGTCCTTCATGATGGGTGTTTGACGTGAATGCTCCTGCTTTCATGCTGTGGGTGACTAAAGCTCAGAAAGGTTCATCAACTCGCATAAGGTCACGGAGCTCAGAGTGGAATCCAAGTCTGTATCGAGTTAACGCCTTCCCTGGTGGCTCAGCTGGTAAAGACTCTACCTGCAATGCGGGAGACCTGGGTTCAATCCCTGGGTTGGAAAGATGCCCGGAAGAAGGGAATGGCTACCCACTCCAGTATTCTGGCCTGGAGATGTCCATGGACTGTGTAGTCCATGGGGTTGCAAGGAGTTGGACACGACTGAGTGACTTTCACTTTTCACTGTATTGAGTTCAATTAAAATCTCCCCTCTTAACCACCACACCATATTTCAGACTAATTATTTAAGGGTCAGACATACAGCAGGCACTCAGTGAGTGTCCTTTCCCCGATCTCTCCCACAACAGGGAGCCACAAGACCTCACAGAAGCCATGTGAGCCACAGATGTCTGCTCCCTCCCCTGCCAGGACCAGCTTGCTGCCCATCCAGGTCAGCTCACTAATATTCAGTATTTCCAGCTGGACAGGGAGGCTTCCTCTGTGCCATGCAGCCCACGTGTGCGATCACAATGGGGCCTCTGGGGGCTTTGCTTTGCCAGTTAAGTGACTTTGCCCAAAATCACGCCCCATGAAGGTCACTGAGCTGGGATGATGTTGCTGGCCTTCCAACCACATTGTGTGTGTGTGAACGTGTGTTAGTCGCTCAGTCGTGTCCGACTCTTTTTGACCCCAGGGACTGTAGCCCACCAGGCTCCTCTTTCCATGGAATTCTCCAGGCAAGAATACTGAGTGGGTAGCCATTCCCTTCCCCAGGGGATCTTTCTGACCCAGGGATCAAACCCAGGGCTTCTGCTTTGCAGGCAGATTCTTTACCATCTCAGCCACCAGGGAAGCCATACCACTAGGGACAAAATTCCAGGAATTTCATACCTTGTTCTTTTCCACTTGGCTTTGAAAAATTTCAGCCTAGCCTCATGGGCCAGTATTGGAGGGATATTCCTATCATCATCCTAAAGGTCCCTGGATGGAAGGGGTAGACTCATTTATCAGAGGAAAAGCCTTGGTTATATGCTATTAGAGGTCAGAGCTTAGACAGAAGGGATCTTATGTCCCCAAATAAAGCACAGAGGGTCTGAGGGTACCCTGGGAGGTGGAGGTGGACAGGGATGCAGGGGGCAGGTATTTTGTGTCCCTCGAATCACGCCTGGTGTGTGGCTGGTTCTGTCTAAGGTTACTTTCCTGGTCACAGGTCTCCTGCAGCGTGGACACCGGTAGGGGCTGCCAGTGTCTGGCATGGAGGAGGAGGTGGGTGGTCCCTGTCTGGCACTTCATCCTATGTCCTCTGCATCCTATGACACAAGTAATCCCCTGCTCCACACCAGGGTCACTACCAGGAGGGTGGGGTTGGGGAGGGGAGTAAACAGGAGACCAGTAGAGGAAAGGGACCTGGGACAGATGTGAAAAGTAAGTACTGTGCCCCCCTCCCCCCCAAAAAAGAATTTGACTCAGAGGAAATGTTCCTGGAAGGAGACAAAGCTCCCCCAGCTTCCTCTGGAAATTGCTTTGTTTAAAATGCAAAGTGCAGATGTGTTTAGATGACATCTCAACATCCATCACCCGATGCAAATACCGACCCTGGGGAAGAGGAGCCCCTGTAAGTCACTCAGATCCCCTAATCGAGTGTGGTGATGGCAGGCCGAGGGGGCAGCCCAGGGGTGGGTGATGGCTCACCGCCCAGGAGAAGGGCTCGATCAGGTGCCCTGGGGGAGGGAGCCCAGCCCTGGTGTGGGAGGGCTGGGTGAGTGGGTCCACATCTGTGCCCAGTGGTAGGGATGACCTAAGGCAGTGCGCACGTGCAAGCATACACACACAGACACACACAGACACATACACACACCCCTGCCCCAGGCTAGCTGCTCTTGGATGGGGTTATAGGGTGTGGGATGCTGCTGCAGGCAATTGAAGGACAAGCTCTAAACAAGGAGCTGCCAGGCTCAGGGACAGAGAATTAAAGCCTTCTCGGTGAGCAGAGGATGCCCCATGCCTGGTCACTCTGTCCCAGGAAAACTGGGGAAACTGAATCCCTGATTGGAGGTGGGGTGGGGCTCTTCAACCCAAGCCCACCATCTGTTATCTCAACCAGTGGTCTTCTAGGTGGTGCTCCAGACTCAGCTTACATACCTTCAAGAACAAAAACTTATCGTCCTGGTAGGATTATCAGAAAAAATCCCAGATGCTCAGTTAAATTTGAATTTCAGACAAACAAGGAATAATTTCTAGCATAGCATGCATGCATGCTAGGTTGTGTCCGACTCCTTGTTGACCGTATGTATTGTAGCCTGCCAGGCTCCTCTGTCCATAAAATTGCCATGGGCTGCAAACACTGAAATACAGAATGACCTCTGTAACACTGGCCTTGATAAAATGCACCTATCGTGACATGCTTTATATATATCGTTAAAGTGAGGTGAGTTGCCGTTTCCTCCTCCAGGAGATCTTCCCGGCCCAGGGACTGAACCCACCTCTCCTACCCTTCCTGCACTGGGAGGTTGATTCTTCACCATTGAGCCACCTGGGGAGACACAGCAGGTCCCAAACACTGCAGGAGATTTTTGTTGTTTATCTGAAATGCAAATTTAACTGGATGTCCTGTATTTTCATTTGTTAAATCTGGCAACCTTACACCTTAGACAATCCATGCCATTTCTGCACACATCTAATCACAAAGTTATGGGTTGAACCCAGCTCTGCCTTCGTTTTCATTTCAGCCCCATCCTGGTTCTGCCTTCTGGACCATTTGCAGCAACTTCGGTTCCTTCCCTTGATCTTTCATAGATTTCCCCTACTTCCCACCACTGATACGTGTCCTGCGTATCCAATCCCATCTTAGCTTCTGCCTGTGGTCCTCAGCCTTGGGGAAAACCACTCAGGCTTGCTGTTAGCTCTACTCCAAACACACATTCATTTCTCTACTCAACAACTATTTGTTGAGTTCCTGCTGTGTTTGATACATGGGTAGACACTAAGGATGCAGTAGGAAACAAGATAAGCATGGTCTCTGCTTCACTGGTGCTTCCATACTACTTGGGTTAGACAGGTTTTCTAAAAAAGAAGCAGCAGCAGTTAATAAAGTAACTATAAGTGTGAGGGATAGAAAAGAATAAAGGAGCTGAGATGGAGAGTTATGGGATGGGGAGGAAAGTTACTTCAGGTGGGAATACTGGGGAGAGTCACTCTGAAGAGATGATATTTAAGCCAGGCTCTGAAAGATGAGAAAACAACCACACAGAATGAGGGGCAATGTGTTCTAAACAGTAAAAACAGCATGTGCAAAGGCCCAGGGGTGAGACTGCCTCTCAGCATGGGGCTTAATGTTAGACAACTCTGTCATTGATCAGAATTTTTATTTTACGTTTTAGTTTATATATATTTTTTCCTCACTAAATATTCCAATTTCCAGTATTATTAAGGCCAGCCCCAAGTCAGTTTCATCCTTTAGCCAGGTGACCTCAGCTCCTGATTCACTACGAAGATGGAGTCAATGCAGCTTCCTTTTATCACCAAGTTTCTCTTCATGGTCACACACCAATCTCTTCCTTTTCTTTGTTCTTGAGGGCTTCTCTGATAGCTTAGTTGGTAAAGACCTGCCTGTGAGGCAGGAGACCCGTTTCCATTCCTGGGCAGGGAAGATCCACTAGAGAAAGGATAGGCTACCCACTCCAGTATTCTTGGGCTTACCTGGTGGCTCAGCTGGTAAAGAATCTGCCTGCAATGAGGGAGACCCGGATTCGATCCCTGGGTTGGGAAGATCCCCTGGAGAAGGGAAAGGCTACCCACTCCAGTATTCTGGCCTGGAGAATTCCTTGAACTGTATAGTCCATTGGGTTGCAAAGAGACAGACACGACTGAGCAACTTTCACTTTTGTTCTTGAAATAAGATGAGTTCTGACTTCCCTCCACAGACAGCCCTGCCCCAGCCCCTTTGGGGCCTTTGCTCCATCAGTTATTTCCTCTCTCTTGTACCTTCAACCTTGCTCATTCCACTGGCTCCTCCTCTTACACCTTCAAATTAGCTCAAATTTGATAGCTCCACTTCCAGCTGCCATTTTCATCTCTTTGTGTTCTCAGCCATTTTGTTCTGAAAATATTGACATCTTCATCTTTCCTTCTCCTTTCCCTCTTCCCCCATGCCTTCTGTCTTCCACCGTCTCCCACCCAACAGCCTCTGCTCCCTGAAAGGCTGTCAGTGCTGCTTCTCCCGAACTTTCCAAACGTGTGGCCCTTCTCCCCTCCTCTGCACAGGCCTGAGTCCTGTTGCCCGGTACTTCCTAGTTATTTCCTGGTCTGAATGCAAGGTCCTGTGTAGTGAGGGACTTGTCTTACTTATGTTTTACCACCCAAAGCCCCAAGCACATTACTTTCCCCAGAGGAATTGCTCAGGATGTATTTATGAGCTGAATTCAATTGGGGTGTCTTCTGGAGCACTCCTGGGAGCCAGTGTGGGAGAATTTCCTCTGGGGTAAATGCAAAAGGGCTCCCCTCAGGGGCAGAATGAGGAGATTGGGTTGGAGATGGGGATGGGGAGAGCGAGGGAAGGAAGGGGGAACAGGCAGAGGGTGCCAACTTTTACAAGAGGATGATAAATGATAACAGCGCTGGGAACAAAACCAAACATCTTTCATGCTGTCAGAGCAATGAAGCCAGCACATTCCAAGACGCAGGCACCAGGCAGTGTCTTGCGTTCAGAAGAGGCACAGGTTCTCAGTCCTCTTCTGCTCAGAGTCAACAGCCCAATTCATCTTCCTTGGGGTGTCTCCTGAAACTAGGGGGAGATGGGTACCCTGGGGTTGCTGAGAGGGAGGGAAGTCAACCCGAGCCAGCTGTCCTTCTCAATGTCCCTTTCCTGGGTAGTAGTGGTCTCGTGTGACCCTACTGCTCCCTTCCATACCTGGATGGTGCTAGTGGTAAAGAATACACATGCCAGTGCAGGAGACATAAGAGACGTGGGTTCGATCCTTGGGTCGGAAAGATCCCCTGGAGAAGGGCATGGCAACCCACTCCAGTATTCTTGCCTGGAGAATCCCAGGGACGGGGGAGCCTGATGGGCTACAGTCCATGGGGTATAAAGAGCTGGGTGCGACTGGAGGAACTTAACACACACACACGCACACACACCTGTGGTCAACCAGATGGTGCTGGCTTCCACAAATGTTGCAGGGCATTTGTCCCACCCTCTTTTAAAGAGCAACTAAAATATTAAAGATACTCCAAGAATAAGCAAACTGAAATACACCTGCTGTATTTCAGTAAATCACCTGGGACGATGAGAAGATCTGTGACTTAACTGTGCAGTATTTCTTCCTTTTTCCATTGCAGAGTGTGAAGTGGAAGAAGCTGTGCTCTTGGAGTCGGAGAGACCAGCCTGGATTTGGGGCCTGACTTTGCCATGGACATGTTATTTAAGCTCTCTGGGTCTTGATTACCTAACCTCTAGCTTGTGGGGTTGGGTAAATGAACTCTAAACCACCTTCCAATTTTTTTCTTCTGTTATTCCTTGTGCAACTCAGCAATGGATATCTGTGGTTTTCTCAACCTTTTTCTCTCTTTATGATAAGTTCACCCCACTTCACCCTTCCCTTTCCACATGGTCCAGGCAAGGCTATCAATCATACTGGCTTCTGCAGCAAGCGGCAGGGCCAGGAGCCGAGCTCGGCCAATCAGACTCTGAGGCAGGGTCACCAGACGACAGTCCCCCTAAAGGACCTGCCCTCGGTCCAGCTGCGCAGCTGCGCAGTTGCTGCCTTTCCTAAGGTCAGATTCCCCATCACCTCAGTTCTTTGAACTGTCCTGTGTTGCTCCAGTAAAATCCCTTTTTTCTCCAGGGTCACTGTCTAGTGCTTACAATCAGTGACCTTGATGATAAATTGTTAGAATCCTGAATCAGAAAGTGACTGGAAATGATACAGATTGACTTGTCAAGAAAGCTGCCTCTGGCCTGGGGAAGAATTTTAATAAAGAAAGAGGTAGCAATCTTGCTAAACTTTACTGTCTGTTCCTGGGAGGAAAGGACATACGTCTAGCATTATGAATCCCTAGGAGACTTCTGAGAAGACTCTGAGGTCCTTTGAGAGAAAGTCACGTACGCTAGTGACTCCAGGTGTTTCACACCAAGGGAATTCCTCCAAGCCTGAGCCCAGACATGGGTGCACCTGTGAGCTGAATGTTGCTTCCCAGCCAGCAGGCAAGGCCAGGTAAGTCAGCAGTTCATATAACTTCAGGAACTGCCATTGATCCAACACTGTCCAATAGCATTTAACAAGGAAGGAGGTATTGAGTGCCCTCCATGGGCTCATAGAACTGGTCTGGTCATAAGAAACCCTTAGCAAGTGTGTTATTGAATGTCTGAAACCTTGAGTAGCTGGACAGAAAAGAACTTGAACAAGAATGGAGGTCAGAAGCTTCATCTTTGCTAAAAAGATCTGAGTATGAAGATGGTGAAGGGAGGTCACCTGCGTACCTAGGGAGCAGACCCAGAAAAGGAGCACAGTTTTGGACTTTAGTCCCTCCCTTCTAGGACCATGTTTCTCAAAGCATGAATATGGAATGTCTTCTGGTGGCTTATGGATATTTAAATTTTTTTTTATTTTAAAATTTTGTTTTGCTTTATTTCAATGTGTATTAGAGAAAATATCATGAACCTGCCCAAATATGATCTACATATATTTGCTTCAGTCAGTCCGTTCATTCACTCAGTTGTGTCCGACTCTGTGTGACCCCAGCATGACAGGTTTTCCTGTCCATCACCAACTCCCAGAGTTTACTCAGACTCATGTCCATCACGTCGGTGACGCCATCCAACCATCTCATCCTCTGTCATCCCCTTCTCCTCCTGCCCTCAATCTTTCCTAGCATCAGGGTCTTTTCCAATAAGTCAGTTCTTTGCATCAGGTGGTCAAAGTATTGGAGTTTCAGGTTCAGCATCAGTCCTTCCAATGAACATTCAGGACTGATTTAATTTAGGATGGACTGATTGAATCTCCTTGTAGTCCACGGGACTCTCAAGCGTCTTCTCCAACATCACAGTTCAAAAGCACCAATTCTTCAGCACTCAACCTTTTTTATGATCCAACTCTTACATCTGTACAGGACTCCTGGAAAAAACCATAGCTTTGACTAGACAGACCTTTGTTGGCAAAGTAATGTCTCTGCTTTTTAATACACTGCCTAGGTTTGTCATAGCTTTTTTCCCAAGGAGCAAGTGTCTTTTAATTTCATGGCTGCAGTCACCATCTGCAGTGATTTTGGAGCCCCCCCCAAAAAAAAAGTCTGTCACTGTTTCCACTGTTTCCCCATCTATTTGCCATGAAGTGACGGGACCTGATGCCATGATCTTAGTTTTCTGAATATTTTATTTAGGAAGAGGTTAAAGTAAGTACATAAGGCTAAAAAAGTGAGGTGATTTGAATAAAGATATTAAGTATGTAACAATATAAGTGGGATATGAATTTGGTGACCTTTGTGAAAGGGCAGTTAGAATAATGAAGTTGGGCGGCACTTCTGTAACAGAAGCTCCGAGCCACCCCCCGCTTCCCACCCTGCCCCTGCACTGCCTCCAGGCCACACTGTTCCTCCTCTGCGTGGCTGGCTGAGGAAGCTGTCTTGAGTATCTGAGATCCTCCAGGCACAGGAGAGGCTTCGTTCACCTTGAATCCTCGGTGTACAGTGCATGGCCGGTAAATAGGAAGCACTGACAGATTGACTGATATTTTTATGCCCTGCCTTGTTCTAAAAAACAATCTAAGCAGCCAACACAGAGTGGACTTGCACAGAATCAAAGCATGACACAAATTCCAGCCTTTCTTTCACAACAATCTTACACTGTCCAACTGATCAACCACAGACCACTCGTTACATAACTTAAAACCAAGCCCTTCTGTCTGTTGTCATCCATCCCCATTGCTACTGCTCAGGTCAGGCCACCAATATATCTCACCTGAAAAATTGTTCGCTGCTATCTCCTAATTGTTGTCCCTGTCTCCAGGCTTATCCCACTTATGCCATTTTTTTTTCCACCCAACAACCAATGGATTGTTTCCAAAATGCAGCTCCAGACCCTGATGGCTTCCTGCTGCTCCTTTCAATGTGTCTTAGAGAAAATATCACTAACCTGCTTAAATATGATCTACAGATATTTTGCTTAGGAAGAGGCTAAAGTAGGTACATAAGGTTAAAAAAGTGAGGTGATTTGAATAAAGATATTAAGTATGTAACAATATAAGTGGGATATGGATTATATATAACAGTACAAGTGGGATAACAATATAATGGGTTAGTGCCTGGAGTTTTCAAGGCAAGAGTACTGGAGTGGGTTGCCATTTCTTTTTCCAGGGGATCTTCCTGACCCAGGGATTGAACCCGGGTCTCCCACATTGCAGGCAGATGCCTTACCCTCTGAGCCACCAGGGAAGCCCAAGATATTAAGTATGTAGCAATGTAAGTGGGATATGAATTGGGAGGTGAATTCACAGTCTACAGAATGGAAGACAAGGCTTTTCATGACCTGACCTCTGTCTACCTCTCCAATATCATCTCTTACTAATTGCATTCCTTACCCCTCACCAGTCACATTTTATTTTTCTCTGAAAGCATCTTGCTGGAAATGCCCTTCCTTTCTTCTTCTTCTTCATTCCTCCTTAATCCTCAGGATCCACTGCAGCTTCACCTCCTTTCAGAAGGCAGCCCAGGACATCCCTGGTGGTCCAGTGGTCGACAGTCTGCCTGCCAATGCAGGGGACATGGGTTTGATCCCTGGTCCAGGAAGATTCCACATGCCATGGGGCAGCTAAGCCAGTGTGCTTCAACTACTGAGCCAACACCCTAGAGCCTGCGAACTGCAACTACTGAAGCCTGTGCTCTGCAGACCAAGAAGAAGCCCCATCAATGAGAAGCCCGTGCACAGCAACTAACAAGTAGCCCTGAATTGCAGCAACTGGAGAAAGCCGGTGCAGAGAAACAGACACCCAGCGCAGCCAAAAACAAAATAAACAAATAACAATTTAAAAAGAGAAGACAGCCCAGACTTCTCAGTCTAGATTATGTGTTTCCGCAGCAACTGCATTTGCTTATCATAGTACTTGGAATAATGAGCCCCAGTTTTTTGTTTACTTGTCTACCTGCCTCATAAGTCTGAAGGTCTTTGAAGGCAGGGTCATGGCTTATTCACCTTCGTATCTCCAGAATCCAACCCAGTGATGGACTGAGAATAGGCCCTCAGCAAATATTTGACAACTGAGTAGCTGATGGCCACGAGCCTGGGGAAACTCATGACAAATGAGCTTGGAACCATGGAGCCTCTTAGACTCATTAATGCTATTCACCAACTACTTCCAACTTCCCACCTGCTCATCATACAGCAGGACTGCACTCCTCTGCCCTCCCTGTGCCGCAGCCCTCCCCCCTCACAGGGTAGGGGACACGTGATTTTTATGGTCAATGAGCTATAAGCAGGGTTACCAATCGTCACTTTTAGGCTGAAGCGTTTAATGCCAGAACTCTCCCTCCCTCTACTTTGAAAACCTGCCATGATCCAGATGGTGGCTCCTCCATCATTCAGAATCCTAGAGTACTGACAACACTGAGTAGGGCCTCCTGCTGACCTGTGATTAGCATGCAGGATAAATGAGAAGAAGCCTTTGTTACAATAAGTTTCTGACCTTTTTTTAAAAAAACCAGTATAACCCATCACAACTCACACACCCATGTAGCCCCTAGGGCTCGAAGGACTTGAAGCTATATTCTATCCTTTTATCCTCACCCTGGGCCAGTTCACTGCCCATGCTGACCACAGTCT
The DNA here is from genome assembly GCF_014754425.2 of Oryx dammah. Lineage (NCBI taxonomy): Eukaryota > Metazoa > Chordata > Mammalia > Artiodactyla > Bovidae > Oryx > Oryx dammah. Next base: position 15,116,991 of record NW_024070210.1, on the reverse strand, counting down.
AACGAGCCCCATCTTGCCCAGAAACTAGGAGGAAGGAAGAAAGGAAGAGAGGGAGGGAGGAAGCAAAGCCATCGTTACCATTAACCAGGAGTCCAGCCGAACGGCCACTTTGGAGACATGGCCTCAAGAACTGCGAAGTCCATGGTGAGTTCACTGCCATGAAGACAGCCACCCACCGCCAGCTACAATTGGGCACCAGCTGACCTGAGTTACTTCCTGTTCTAGCCCCTGAGTCCCTGGGTCCTGGACTTGGTGTGGGTCCTGTGTTTCCTGGCAGTGTGGGGTATGTGTACCAAACAAAACCATACATGTTCCAGGCCTTCTCTCATACCCATTACTCTCTATTAAGCCTAATTAGAATGCCAATGAATAATCATATTATTCTAATACACCATGTAATGATTAAGAATAATGGGGATTTCCACTTTTCATCCCCTTTCCTTCCCCACTTTTTTTTCCTCTCCTCCCACAGAAAAACAACGTTTGCTTCTTTATGATTTTTTTGCTTGACTGTATTTTTTCCACTGGGGACTGGAAGAATGTTGGCTGCATACTGTTGACAGTGGTCATCTCATTTTGGCATTTTTGTCCCTGGATTCTCACTGCCAGTTACAGATCATGGCATCAGATGTTGCTGATAGAGATGAAGACAGCACAGAGAGGAGAGCAATCTTGATGGAGTGGACACATTGGGAGGATGTTCTTCTGGACATTAGCTCACTGTTTCATGGCAATTGTGCAGGGCAAATGATATTATAACATCATGGCAGGACTGTCCAAGCTGGGCAGTATTGGACGTGCCAGATGGGCATGAGAGGCAAAAATAAAGGACAGAGAAAGGAGAATAGAGCTGAATTGCTCTCCTTAGCCTCTCTGCCCCCCAACAGCATCACACATACACATACTCACAGGACATTACCAAGAAAGCTCTTCCACCCAAGACCTGATCACTTGTTTGCACAGGCTTGCCCAGGTTTTCCAGGCAGAAGTAGCAAACGTGATATGTGGGAGTTAAAGCTCCATCTCCTCAAATAGATAACATCCTGTCTTCAAAATGTCCATCCTGAATCCAGCCTTGAAATGGAAGGGTCCTGGAAAGTCTGCTGTTAATCTAAGATGCACCTCCTCAGTGGGGAGGTAATGAGCATGGACTCTAGAATCAGGAGGATTTGGGCAAGGCTCTTAGCTTCTTTGAGCCTCAGTTTTCCCATACATGAGAATGGGAATTATCATGCTTACCTCGTCAAACTGATGATTCATACATAGGGTCTAGAACATGCTGCTGCTGCTGCTGCTGCTGCTAAGTCACTTCAGTCGTGTCTGACTCTGTGCGACCCCATAGACAGAAGCCCACCAGGCTCCACCATCCCTGGTATTCTCCAGGCAAGAACACTGGAGTGGGTTGCCATTTCCTTCTCCAATACGTGAAAGTGAAAAGTGAAAGTGAAGTCGCTCAGTCGTGTCCGATTCTTAGCAACCCCATGGACTGTAGCCTACCAGGCTCTGCTGGCCATGGGATTTTCCAGGCAAGAGTACTGGAGTGGGGTGCCATTGCCTTCTCCGGCCTAGAACATAGTAGGCACTTAACAAAATATTAACTGTAGAGAAACTGAGTCTTCCTTCATATGTGTTACTTTCAGTTCAGTTCAGTTCAGTCACTCAGTCGTGTCCGACTCTTTGCAACCCCATGAATTGCAGCACGCCAGGCCTCCCTGTCCATCACCAACTCCCAGAGTTCACTCAGACTCACAGCCATCGAGTCAGCGATGCCATCCAGCCATCTCATCCTCTGTCGCCCCTTCTCCTCCCTCCCCTAATCCCTCCCAGCATCAGAGTCTTTTCCAATGAGTCAACTCTTTGCATGAGGTGGCCTAAGTATTAGAGTTGCAGCTTCAGCATCAGTCCTTCCAATGAACACCCAGGACTGAGCTCCTTTAGGATGGACTGGTTGGATCTCCTTGCAGTCCAAGGGAATCTTTAGATCTTAGAAAATAGTTTAGATCTTAGGTTGACGTTTTGAAGACAATATTAACACTGTCTTCTAGTTTTCAATATTGCTAATGATAAGTGACCCATTGCCTAACAGTTATTCCTTTGTAAGTAATCTGTCTTTTCTCTCTGGCTACTTTTAAAATCCGCTTTTCTTTAATGTTATGCTATTTTACTGTGATGTACTGGAGATGAATGTCTTTTAGTTTATTGTACTCAGAGTTTCTGGAGATCCAGGATGTGAGGATTGATGTCTCTCAACAACTCTGAGAAATTCTCAGGTCTCATCTCTTTCAAGCACTGGCTCTTCTCCATTCTCCTTTTCTCCTTCTGGGACCACAGACAGGGGTATCCTAGATCGCACACCACCATCCATGCATTTAACATCTTTCGTATTTTACAAATCTTTGCCTCTTTGAACTAAATTCTGGAAAATGTTTGAATCTCTATCTTTCACATTTATTCGTATTTCTTCTTTCCAGTTGTATATAATCTTCTGTTTGACCTTTCCCTTGAGACTCAACTGAACTGAACTTGAGACTCAAAGTTTAATTATTATATGTACAAATCACAATCTACTGGTATCACCATTTTATCAGTTCAAACGAATTGTAGAAACTTTACTACCCTTTATATTCCTTTACCCTCCTTTATCACATACATGCTTTAAATATTTGCTTGTGGCTCAGCAGGTAAAGAGTCCTCCTGCAATGTGGGAGTCCTGGGTTCGATCCCTGGGTCAGGAAGATCCTCTGGAGAAGGGAAAGGCTACCCACTCCAGGATTCTGGCCTGAAGAATGCCATGGATTCTATAGTCCACGGGGTCACAAAGAGTAGGACACGACTGAGTGACTTTCACTTTCACACACATTTAGAGTCGTATCAGAGTCGTATCAGACTGTGTTTTTTTGCTTCAACTGTCAAATGTAACTTAGGAAAATCTGCTGTACCAATATTTACCCGAATCTCTGCTGATTGTATTCTCTCTTTCTTCTTTATGTTTCAGAGTTCCTTCTTTTACTCTTTCCGTTTAAAGAAATTCCCTTAGCCATTCTTTTAAGGCAGCTCTAATGGCAACAACATCTCAATTTTCCTTCCGCTTGGAATGTCTTGACTTCCTCCTTTTTTCCTGGAGGATTTCTTTTTTTTCTGGATGTGCCACCTCCTTCTGGACCCATGCTTTCCAATGAGAAACCTGCTGCTATTTAAATTATTTTTTCCCTGTAAGTTACGTGTCATTTCTCTTGCTGCTTTCCAGATTTTTTTCTTTGTTTTTCATTTTCAAAAGTTTGACTATTTTGTGTGTTGGTGTGATTTTCTTTAGGTTCATCCTGTTTGTGATCTGCTTAACTTCTGAACCTCCAGGTTTATGTCTCTTGTCAAATTTAGTGAGTTTCCATCATGATTTCTTTTCAGTCACACCCATCTTCTCTCCTTCTAGAGCTCTGATGACACAAATATTAGCTCTTTTGTTAGAGTCTGAAGATTAAGACCAGTCATTTTTAAAGTCTGGTGTCGTTCTGTTTTCAAATTTATTTGTTTTTGGCCACACAGGGCTTTGTTGCTGCACATGGACTTCCTCTCGTGGTGCACAGGGGCTGCCCTTTGCTGCGGTGTGCAGGCTTCTCATTGCAATGGCTTCTCTTGTTTCAGAGCACAGGCTTTAGGTGCCTGGGCGTCAGTAGTTGTGGTTCACAGGCTCAGTTGCTTAATTGCACGTGGAATCTTCCCAGACCAGGGATCCATGTCCTCTTCAATGCAGGTGGATTTTCAACCACTGGACCACCAGGGAAGTCCTGTTGTTTTATTTTCAAGTTTACTGATTTTTTCATCTGCCCGCTCTACTCTGTTACTGAACCCATCCACTGAGTTTTGTTTTGTTTTGTTTTTTGGTTATTGTACTTTTCAGTTCTAAAATCGCCACCTTGTTTTTATTTATATTTTCTATTACTTTTCTGAGACTTTTTTCTTTCATTTTTTTCCAAGCATGCTTGTTGCTTATTGAAACATTTTAATGTTAGCTGCTTTAAAAATCTTTGTCAACTAATTCTAACATCTCTAACATCTTCTTGACATTGGCATCTATTGCTTGTCTTTTTCTTTTCAGTTTGAGATCTTCCTGAATCTTGGTATGATACCTTTTCAGTAAGACCTGGTATTATATTATGAAACTCTGGATCTTATTTAAAGCGTCTCTTTAAGCTGCATTTTTTTCTGACATCACTCCAGCAGGGGATGAGGCAGGTACAGCCTTGAACTGCCAGATGGGGACAGAAGACAGAGTTCCTTATAACTCCGGGGTGAGGGAGGCTCCTCCTGGTGGGAGGAGTAGGAGAGCCTCATTATTGCTCTCCACGTGGCCTCCACTGACACCCCAGAGTGAGGGAGGGGCCTCACTACCAACGGGGATAAAATTCCCAGCTCCCTACATGGCCTCCCCTGACACTATCCTGAAGCAGGGTTAGGGAGCCTCATCACAGCCTGGTAAGGATGGACGTCTAGGTTCGCACTTGGCCTTTGCTGCTGGGAGAGAGGGTGTGACCTCAGTTTTCCTATGGTATTTAGCTAGAGCATTAGTTATCACCTAAAAGTTTTCTGTCTTGCCTTTCCTGATCCTTTGGATAGGAAGAGCTGGCTTTTGTATGAGCTTTTAAAATTCTGTGCTTATGGGTATCTGCAGGCTGCCAGCTTCTTCAGCTTCCATTCTGGGGGGTTATGAGAGAAAACGAAAACACAGAGAATGCACCATCGTGTTGTGCTTTGGGTCTCAACATCCTTACCTAGTCTACCATCTTCTCTTCACCTTTCAGAGCGTTTTAATGATTGTTTTACATGGAATGTCCAGGGTTTCTAGTTTTATGCAGTGGAAATAATAGGGAGAAGTATGCCTATTCCAGCTCCCCAGAAGCAGAAGTCCTATTGTATGACTTTTAAAATTAGAAAAAACAGTGAGTGTATATGAGTGTGTGTGTGTGTGGGGGAGCATTAAGATGCAGGCACATCAAGGCTCACCACCGGTCTTGTGGTTAGGGGCCAAGCACTGCACTGTTACTACTACTGGGGCAGAACAAAATAAGGGACAACTCCAGCCTCACAGAGCTCACCCTGGAAAGGTGAAGCCAGCACGTAGGTAAGTAAGTACAAGACCTATTACACTTGCTGTGATGGAAATAGACCCCAGGAAAGAGCCTGGTCAAATCCTCCTGGTGCCTGGCCTCACGGAGGAGAAGATGCTTAAGCTGAGTCCACTGGAGCTCCAGACCCATCTCTAGGAAAGACCCATTCTTGGCGGGTCAAGGTGGGGACATCAAATTCATGGGAGCGAGGAGCAGGTGAGCCCTGAAGAAATTAAAGAAATATAAAAAATATAAAGAAAGCTGAGCACTGAAGAACTGATGCTTTTGAACTGTGGTGTCGGAGAAGACTCTTGAGAATCCCTTGGACTGCAAGTAAATCCAAGCAGTCCATTCTAAAGGAAATCAGTCCTGAATATTCTTTGGAAAGACTGAGGCTGAAGCTGAAGCTCCAATATTTTGGCCACCTGATGCAAAGAACGGACTCACTGGAAAAGACCCTGATGCTAGGAAAGACTGAGGGCGGGAGGAGAAGGGGACGACAGAGGATGAGATGGTTGCCTGGCATCACCAACTCAATGGACATGAGTTTGAGTAAACTCCGGGAGTTGGCGACGGACAGGGAGGCCTGGTGTGCTGCAGTCCATGGGGTCACAAAGAGTCGGACACAACTGAGCAACTCAACTGAACTGAACTGAACTGAGGAGCAGGTGAGAGCAGCTATAGCAAAACAGCTTAGAGCAGCACTTCTTAAATTTTAATGTGCATATGAATCGCCAGGGTATCTTGTTAAAATGCAGATTCTGGTTCAGTAGATCTGGGACAGGACCTAAGATTCTGCATTTCTAACAAGCTTCCTAGTCATGCCCATGGTGCTACCAGTCCATGAACCACACTTTTCGTAACAAGAGTATTGTATAGACTTTGGAGTCAAAGTGTTCAAATATAAGCTCTGGCACCAATAAAAGAGGCAAGGCACTTAAAGCCTGCTCAGTTCAGTTCAGTTCAGTTCAGTCACTCAGTTGTGTCCAACCCTTTGTGACCCCCATGAACTGCAGCACGCCAGGCTTCCCTGTCCATCACCAACTCTCGGAGCTTGCTCAGACTCATGTGCATCGAGTCGGTGATGCCATCCAACCATCTCATCCTCTGTCGTCCCCTTCTCCTCCTGCCTTCAATCTTTCTCAGCACCAGGGTCTTCAATGAGTCAGCTCTGCGTTTATAAAATGAAGACAGCAGTAGTTCCTGCCCTATTGAGTTACAGTGAAGACTGAAGGGGCGATGTATGAACAGCGTCCGGTATGTAGTCCGCACGCAGTGAAGTGGCAAGCACCAGGCTCATTTTTCTGTGGTTCTCCAGCTGCCCCCACTGGCCCCGATCACTGGTTGTACGAGGCTACTGGGGCTGTATGGGCCTGGTGATGGCACGTGTAGGGTTAATGCTCGGGCTCTTGCCCAGAGACAAATGTTTTGTGTTGAGGAGTTGCTGCTGGGAAGGAAAAGGAGGGGGGAAAGAAGGCCCCTTTTTTATTATTCTGAGGTGCATTTTAATTTGCACAAGCGACGTTGTGTCTGTGATGGATGGCACAGAGGGAAAAATTACAGCCCAGGAAGCCCAGCAAAGGGGGGAAAAAAATAAAAGAGATCTCGCAAGGATTAAAAACAGCGCATTGTGACACTGCATCCTGATCAGGGGCTGGGGGCTGGGGAGGCCCGGGAGGGGTGCCTGGGGTGGAAGGTGCCAGGCAGAGCCAGCCTTTGACAAACTGAAAATTTACGGGAAGTTTGGCTGTCTCGCCTCTGGCTTTCTCTTTTTGCATTTGATTCTCCGCTCCCTGGCATCCCCACTGTCTCTGGGTCATCCAGCTGGGAACTTTTAGGGCAAGCTCTTTGATCTTTTCTTCCATTAACAAAACACAGGGGCTTCCCTGGTGGCCCAGTGATTGAGAATCCGCCTGCCAATGCGGGGCACACAGGTTCGATCCCTGGTCCAGGAAGATCCCACATGCTGCAGGACAACTAAGTCAATGCACCGCAACTACTGAGCCCACAAATGGCGAGGACTACTGAAGCTGGAGTGTCTAGAGCCTGTGCCCTGCAACAGGAGACGCCACCACAATGAGAAGCCCATGCACAGCAAGAAAGAGTAACCCCTGATCTCTGCAACCAGAGAAACCCCGCGAGCAGCAGTGAAGGCCCAGCGACGCCAAAAATTAACTAATTAATTTTTAAAAAGAAAGTCCCAAACCGCTACTCCTAACTTCCTCAAAAGCAAACAGAAAAACCCTGCAGGAACTTTGGCACGCTTCCTCTTCTGGGGTCATTGGACATCGTAGCAACACACAAGGGCAGAGCCCAGAGCCGCGAAGAATTAGGGATCTAAATAAGACAGCTCATAGAGCAGATCACTGATGGCCACACAGAAAGGAGTCACAGACATTGTTCTCCTTGGCAACTGTTAGTAGTAGTTCAGAGCATGGTTCTGGAATGGGGTTCAGAGACATGGGTTTGCAACTTGACTTTTCTACTTAATAGCTGTGTGACCTTGGGCAAGTTACTTAACCCCTCTGTGTTTCTGTTTCTTTAACACTAGAATAGGGATAAAATAGTACCTGTCTCACTATCTTGCAAGAACTAATGTGAAGATCAAATAAAATAGAGAGATCCTGCCTTGGAAAAAAAAAAATATTGGCAAGCAAGATTCACAGGGGTGAATAGAGTTAGGAAGGGCAGTGATTCTGGCAGTAAAACTGGCTGACCCCTATGTAGACAGGAAGCCTCCACATTCATCTTCAAGACTCTCAGGGAGAAGGCCTCGAAATATGCCTGACCCAATAGTCCATCTACTTCTCTCCTCAGCTCAGGGCAGTTTCCTCTTAACAAGTCCTTGGAGGTGGAGGGGGGCGGATAGCGGGCCATTGTCTTCTAATGTCCCCAGCTGAACTAAGGGAGGCTGCCTGCCCTTTTTCCTTTTAGGTGTGAAATTCAAGCAAATCTAAAGCTTCTCTATACAAGACACCCACTCCACAGCCTGCCACCTCTTAGCCACAGCTGGGCAGGAAAACAGCAGTGATGTTTCTTGCAGGCAGTTCACTAAAGAATAAGAACACCTTAGAAGTTGTCAGGGACCTTCATGGGACACTTCTACAAATAGCAGCTCTCTTCCAGAGCTAGACACCTTTCACATCTTCACTCACTTATCAGTAATCCATAGAATCAATAATTGTTGACTACTTCTATGTGCCAGTTTTAAGTAATATATATATATATATATATATATATACACACATGTATATATTCAATTAATCCTCAAAACAATCTAAGAGGTATCTAATGTTATTATCCACTTTTTAGAGATAAGGAAACAAAAGGACGAGAGAAATTAAGACTCTTGCCTAAGGTTACAAAACTTAGATACACTATAGCTGGGGTCCATCCTCAGATAGTTGGACTTCAGAGCCAAGGGTTCTGCTCTCTGCTGTAGAGGACATACACGACGCTTGTGTGTCATAGGCACACAGGACACCTGCAAACCCTCCTGGGCATATATGAGTACTGTAAGTTAGTTTCCTCTGAGCTGTGTCCGTACTGTGAATACCAACGTTGGAGAGCTGATGTGAGTTATTTGGGGCTTCCCTGGTGGCTCAGATGGTAAAGAGTCTACCTGCAATGCGAGAGACCCAGGTTCCATCCCTGGGTGGGGAAGATCCCCTGGAGAAGGAAATGGCAACCCACTCCAGTATTCTTGCCTGGAGAATTCCGTGGACAGAGGAGCCTGGTGGGCTACAAGCCATGGGGTCATAGAGTCGGACATGACTGAGTGACTAACACTGTCACTTTCACGGTTTAGGGTGGGGCACAATTTGCTGGCGTGAGTGCCCAGCAATTACCAAGAAAGATTCTGCTTCCCTGGACATTGGGGGCATTGCTCTGTGCATATATAAGAGGCCACAGACAGGGCAAAAATACTCAATCAAGTGACAGAAAAATCAACAACTGCTTGCTTTTAGAGACTCTGAGACCTTTATTTTCCTGTCTTCCTAGTAACTGTTTGCCGTTATTATTATATGGTGTTCTCTTGAGTCATCTTCTGCGCTTGGCTCCTGGGAGACCCATGTTTTTCTCCTTCTCTGATTTTTTTCCCATTCAGCCCCCTGTAGGGTTTGAGTTTGGGGGGAGATTTAGGACCACAGGGAAAGTCTTAAAAGAAAGTGCTCTGAGATGGAGGCATAAAGCCCAAGGAGCAAGCCCCTCCTGCCTGTGCCTTTTGTCACCTGTGGGACAGCAATGGAGGAATCATTTGCAGTTAGATGAGCTAGGTTAGAATCTTGGTCTGCTGTGTGACCTCTTTGAGCCTCAGTTTTCTGTTTCATAAACTGAGATAATTCTTATTCCTTCTGCTTCAAAGATTGTTAAAAGAGCTCAACAAGTTAGTAGTAATTGTTACTAGCTGTGATCCAATCATCAAATCTAATTAGCCATAGAGGATGACTTCCTGTGGGATATGGATACAAGATAAGGTCCCTCTTCCCAAGACTCCCTCCACTATGAACAACTGTGAGGAGCCTGAAATTCTACCATTAGTGATGTACTTGTTTGGATCTACCATCATCCAACAGTAGCATGAATCCTTTGGGAGTGGTGATATCTTCAGTTTTATCAGGTTATCCCTTAGAGAAAGGGTTGTTAATATTTCTGGAAGTAAGACCAGACCTTGATTGAGAGTCTGATGAAATCTATAGATGATCTATCCAGAAACATGTACAACTTTGGGGAGGTGGAATCATAAACCAGCTTCCTTGCCTTGTCCAGGGTGCAGTCTGCCGGGAGCTTGGCTGCAATGAACATCTGCTCTTTATGCTTGCCCTGTGGGCCCATCCTCTGCTTTTGGCAACAGCTACTTACCTCCCCTTGGGGACCAATTACAACAGAGAGGACCAATTTTCTCAAACACACCAGTGACTTCTCACTGTGAGCACCGGCTGGAGGGCTCTCTCTGCCCACAGAAACATGCCCAGGCCACGTGCCTGGAGCCGGTAAGACCTGCTGGGGAGTTAACATCCCCGGGAGTAATCCTTAGCTGAACATCAATTGTGCACTGGTGGGTAAATGCCCCACTTCCTCAGCTGTCAGGTGGGACAACTTCAAAGCTGCTTCCATACAATCTTCCGGGGCCTTTGGTGGAGCTAAGCCCCAGTGGCCCTTAATGTAACCTGCTCATTAACGCCCTTCTATTGTTTCTTCACTTACCCATCTGCCTTTTCCATGCCCCTAATGATGGGGGCTTCCCAGGTGTCTTAGGCAGTAAAGAATCTGCCTTTAATGCAGGAGAACTGTGTTCAAACCCTGGGTCGGAAAGATACCCTGGAGAGGGAAATGGCAACCCACTCCAGTGTTCTTGCCTGGATAATTCCATGGACAGAGGAACCTGGCGGGCTACAGTACATGGGGTTGCAAAGAGTTGGGTATGACGGAGCAATTAACACTTTCACTTTCAATGATGCTTTCTGGGGCCACCTTCCAGATAAAACACCTCCCCCCAAACCCTTATCTCAGGGTCTGTCTTTGGGGGAACCTAATCAAAGACCCCACTTTCCCACCATCCTTGGTTCATGAGCTTGAGGCAGAGCTAACCCTACCCCTTTCCTGGAGGTGGGCGCCTGACCCAAGCAGTGCCACTGAGGGTCATCCCCGGGACTTTTGCTGAAAGCATAGTGAAGGAGGCACTGTCTTTTCCACCGGGATCACTGTCTGCAAAGAGCAGGAAGGTCTGGAGTTACCAGGGTCAGCCTTGCCACGAAGTAGAGAAAGAGTAAGGCCAAGAAGGCCGAGAGAAGGGAGGAGGGATGAAAGCACCCAGGTCTCAGCTCCACGTGGGACCACACCTACCCATGGACTTTTCTGTGACATAAGCCTGTGAAGCCCTTAGCTGGATTACAGGATTGTACCTCCTTACCCCAGCGGAGGTGATTTTCTTCAAAGGCCACACAGGAGTTTCTTGTACTGTCTCTCCAGGTCTGCCGCTTCCAAGGTGGCTGAGTGCAGGAAACCCACGCCAGCCCAGCAGTCCCCTGGAGAGAGAAGCACTCTCCTTGTTACCCCTGAGCAATGCACCTCTGATCAGGACAGGGGAGGGCTCACCTCCCTGGATTGTGATCCTGTGGCCCTGGTTCCCAGACCTGTCTCCTCCCCAGTGGCTCCCCAGCCTAGACAACAGGCTCACGGGAGTTCAGGGCCACTGTCCATTGCAGGCCTTGTGGTGGGAGCTTTCAGAGGTAGAGCAGACATGCTTCAGTCCCGGACGTGGGGCCTGGCTATGTCGGAGCTAACCTGTGTTGTGTCTGCACTGGCTGCCTCCACCTCAGCCCTAACCTTCTATTCCACTAGGATATCAGAATAAAACACTCAGCACTGTGCCTGGCACATAATGAGGCTTTATTTAATTAGTTAAAAATTTTTTTTTTTTTTCCGTGCTATGGGACATGTGGGATCTTAGTTCCCTGACCAGGGATTGAAGCCAAACCCCTGCATTGGATTGAACCCAAGCCCCTGCATTGAAGTTGGGCTTCCCTGATAGCTCAGTTGGTAAAGAATCTGTCTGCGATGCAGGAAACCCTGGTTCGATTCCTGGGTCGGGAAGATCCGCTGGCGAAGGGATAGGCTACCTACTCCAGTATTCTTGGGCTTCCCTTGTGGCTCAGCTGGTAAAGAATCCACCCGCAATGCGGGAGACCTGGGTTCGATCCCTGGTTGGGAAGATCCCCTGGAGAAGAGAAAGGCTACCCACTCCAGGATTCTAGCCTGGAGAATTCCATGGTCAGTCCATGGGGTCGCAAAGAGTCGGACTCGACTGAGCAACTTCCACCTTCCTGCATTGGAAGTGCAGAGTCTTAGCCACTAGACCCCCAGGGAAATCCCAATGCAGCTTTAGTAAGTGGCAGCTGTGACTATCGTACTGCTACAACTATTGTTTTCTTCACTACTCCTCCTTGTATCAGGTCCTTAGCACTTGCGGATTTTGGCAACAACTTCCTAAATTTATCTTGTCACCAGTATTCCCTCCTCTTCACATCCAAACTGTTCTGAGGGACCGTTGTCCATCTCTGATTGGGCCCTGCTCCTCCTCTCTAGCACGTGTTTCCTCATCCCTCTTTCCCTGAATACACTGGACCTTCATCTCTTGCTTATGCAGTTCTGCCTGCCTGGACTATCTCTCACACCTTCCTATCAAAATTCTGCCCGTTCTTCCAGGTAACCTCAGTGATCTTCCCCTCTGTGTTAGGTTGGCCTTAGTAACAAATAGCCCCTAGATCTCCATGACATGTGAGTGCATAGGAAAGGGTCCTTCTTCACACACATTGCGTGTTCATCACGGTCTGCTCCATGGGACCCTCACAGGAGAAGCCAGGTTCCACCATCTAGAAGACAGCCGGTGGGTGTCACCCATTCCACCCAGGTGGTGAACGGAAGCCACACAATGTGTTCTCAGCCCCTTGCCTGTGACTGATTCAGGGACAAGGCTGGGCTAATTTCAGCCAGCGAGATGTGAGGAGAGACTTCTTGGGGCTTCTATGAAGGAACTTCTTCAGTCTTACCAGAAAGATGGGCTGCTTGAGAGCAAAGTTACACAGCTCCCTAATAGGTGTTGCATTTGTTTCCTGAGACAAATCCTGTAACAAATCTAGATTTAAAAAAGCAGAAACATGTTCTCTTAGACGTCTGAGGCCAGAAGTCCAAAATCAAGGCTTTGCCAGGATTGGGAGGCTCTAGGGGAGCATCCTTGACGCTTCCAGCCTCTGGATCTCCAGGCATCCCTCGGCTGGTGCTTGTATAACCCAGTCTCTGCCTCTGTCTTCACCTGGCCTCCCCCTCTGTGCTTATGTCCCCTTCTGTCTGTTGTAAGTGCGTGTGCATGCTAAGTCACTTCAGTCGTGTCCAACCCTTTGCAACACTATTGACTGTGGCTCACTAGGCTCCTCTGTCCACGGGACTCTCCAGACAAGAATAGCTGGAGGGGGTTGCCATTTCCTCCTCCGGGGGATTTTATAAGTTGTAGGTTATAAGTATACCTGTCATTAGATTTAGGACTCAGCAGGCCAATCCAGGATGATCTCATTTCAAGATCCTTAACTATATTTCAAAGGACCCTTTTCCAAATAAGGTCATATTCACAGGTTCTGGGGCATGGACAGATCTTTTGCGGGGACCCCTTTCACCCCACCCCAGCCATTTACCAATTTTGAGGAAAGCCAGCCTGAGAACAACACTAACATGTCGGGAGAAGGCAGAGCCAACGAAAGGCAAAGAAAGCCAGCGTCTTGATAACCCCGTGCCTAAAGCTAACCCTACCTCTCCACTTCCTACGTGTGAGATAAGTCCCTTTCCGGTCAAGGTAGGTTTTCTGTTACATGCACCCCTTTCAGCTTTGACCGCCTGCATATGTACCCATCCCTTGGGGATCTTGAGAGACACTGACCTGGACTCAGATTTCTCCAGCCAGGTGGACCTCGGTTCTTCAGGTCTCGGGCACCCACTGCATAGCACACACTGCTTCCTGGGGATAATTCTGTCCTTTTCCTGTCTCTTGGGTTTCCCACCCTCCCCTGTTGGTGTCACTCTGGCTGAATTAGACACGCAGCTCTAATTGATCCATCATTAACCTCACCTTCGTGGAGACCATCGACGTGATCTGGAATCTGCCTCTGCTGAGCTCACCTCTGCCAGCAGCAGCCTGGGCCTGCCCCTCGCCCCTCCAGTTCATGGTTTCCATCCATCACACCTTGGTTTATAGGCCTTCAGCCAAACCCCATCCCAGAGATGGTCCCTGTCCATGCCAATTTAAATTAATTTTGCCAGTCACATTTCATGAGACACTGAATCAAAAGCTTTTCTAAAAATCAAAAAGCACTAAATCTTCAATGGACCCCATTCCCACTAACATTACAAATTAGTTAGAATAAAAAAGCGTTATGGTTTCCCGGCATGACGTCTGCGTAAACCTGCCATCTCAGTTTATGGCTCAGGCCTCCGTTGCCCTCCAGCTGCTTACTGGATTTTCTACTCGTAAAATTTATTGTAAATTTTTAATCATAAAATTTGTTCTATTGCTTGCCTACAAACAGAACTTATGGCTTCCCTGGGGTGAAATTTCTGGAATCAGTTTTCTTCCCGTTTTTCAAGCCCATTTCCACGTTTTTCCTCTCCATGCGGTCTCCCGTGGTTCACTCTCTTTTTGAAAGTAGATGTCAAGAGTTCCTGAAGTTCATTAGCTAATTCTGGCCAGACCTTTCAGTTTGTGTGCTCTGATTTATGCATCTCCCTAGCATTTAATTTTTCTAAGTGACCCTTTACCTGTTTTTTTTTATTATGACTTACTAATTGCACCCATTTCCTGACTTTATTTTTCTTATTAAAGACAGGTTTTAATAGGTGGTTCATTTCTCGGCCACAATGGGCCCTGATTAATTTCCCTCACCTTCCAGTCACTCAGGAATGGATCACCTTTCTTGCTAATATTTCTTTGCCCCTGACCTGACAGCTCTGGATTTTGCATTTGAGTGGCAGGAAGATGCCAAGGTATAGGCACAGGGTCTGGTTCAAATTCTGCCTCGACCACACCTAGGTTGCATGATGTTACTCGAACTTCTCTTGTCGAGCTTCTTCAGCAGTAAAAGGAGGACAGTGGAACCAAAACCTCATGGTGGGGGACCTCCCTGGTGGTCCAGTGGTTAAGAATCTGCCTGGCAATGCAGGCGATGCGGGTTCCATCCCTGGTCTGTGAAATAAGATTCCCACATGCCTCGGAGCAATTAAGCCAACACACCACAGCCGGAGTCGAGTCCACGTGCTGCAACAAAAGATCCCGCGTGCTGCAACTGAGACCTGACACGGCCAAATTTTAAAAAAAGAAAACAACTCATGGTGGGACTCAGAGAGACAGGGCAAGCTGTCTAGGTCCGGGCACATAGCAAGCACTTAGTAAACGTCAACTATGCTTTGTAAACATTATGCTTTGGGAGAGAAACTCTTCGTTTATATAGTCTCATCTAATTCATTCTTTTCTGAGCAACTTCTATGATTCTAGCATTCAGCCAGGTTGAAGGGGGGGTGGTTACAGAGTGGAATACCATCATCTGGTTTCCAAGTCCGGGTTCTTTTCTTGATAGTACACTACCTACCTCCCAGCTCCCAGGGCCTTAGTTCTCAGCCTTCTGGCTGCGGAGCATTCCAGGGCAAAGAAGCAACTTTGAACTCTTGCGCCCATGGGGGCCCACCTGCCTTATCACTCAGGGGCACTGAGCTTGTGTGCAATCTTGAGTCCACTGATTCTCCAAATCAGGGCTTTTCAACCTTGACTGCTCTCTAGAATCGCCTGGGGAACTTGAAAAGATCTTGATGTCCAGGTCATATTCCAGAGCCAATCAGTCAGAATCTCTGGGGTGGGACCCAGGCATTGATTATTTCTGAAAGCTTCCCGGGCAATGCCAACCTGCAGTCACAGCTGAAAAGTTACTCTCTCATGCCAGTGCTTCTCAAGCTCTGTAATAAACTGGAATCATTCAGAGGGCTTACTAGCCCTCAAATTGCTAGGTCCATCCCAGGTTTTCAGTAGTTCTGGGATGGGGCCCGAGGATTACATGTCCTAATGAGTTCCCAGGCACTGCCCTGCTGGACCACACACTGAGAACCACTGCTCTCGATGGCCTCACTCCCGTCTCACCCAATCACGCAGATTCTCCTGGGTGCCCAATCTGCTGTGCGTCTCCCCTCTGCATCACCCTCTCTGGTGAGACCCCCTGCCCCCATACAGACCCTGTACATACAGGAAGAGAGGACTTCAATAAAATAGGAGACATGAGGAAATTCGGCCTCAGATAAATTGGATTGATTATGAAATGAAAGGGCAGGGGGCAGAAGAGTTAATTAACTTGAATGTCTGTGTCACTTATTTAATATATCCCTTCAATAGTGAGAGATGATTTTCATCCTGTGACTGGCAGCTTTGGTCAAGCCGAGGAAGACAGGCCATGCTGGAAAAATCTGCTCTCAATCAGATCTGCCACTTCTGATGGTGGGACTGTGGTCAAGCTGCTGACGGACCAGTTTCCCACTCTGAAAATGGAGGGTTTTAACGATGCTTGCTTCTACTAGAGCTGTGAGGCTTAGATGAAGAAACATTTGAAAGTGCCAATTCAGGAATGGGGTGCATGGCTTTCTAAGTGGCACAGTGGTAAAAAAAACTCCTTGCCTGCCATTGCAGGAGATGCAAGAGATGCAGGTTCGATCCCTGGGTCGGGAAGATCTCCTGGAGTAGGAAATGGCAGGGGATTTCCTACTCTGCCCATTGGAAATCTTGGAATTTCCCATTTCAAGAAAACCTTGCCTGTAGAATCCCATGGACAGAGGATCCTGGTGGGTTACAGCCCATGGGGTCTCAAAGAGTTGGACATGACTGAGCACACACACAGAGTTGATAAATGGCAGCTATCATTATTACTATTATCAATCCCATATGACAATTCTTGGCTTTGCTCCTGTCAGTGCCCCTCAGGTAAATATTCTCAGCACTGAATTATGCTTACAGTTTAGTGGAGGGAACCTTTGTCTCATCCGATTAGTGGGGGCACTTGTATTGGTTAACGACAGCTGCTGTGTTTACCACGGTAGCTTAGAACCCAATTCTGTGATGTTTTGACAATCGTCTTTAGCCTAAGTTTTCTGGTATGTTTCTCTCCTATTACTTAACTCAGTCTCATTCATTACCACTAGCTAATTTCGTCTCTCCACTGGCTTCTCAGCTCTCCCAAAAGAAGCCTTGCCGTTCTCTGCTGTGTCTCACTGGATGGGCACTCAGTCATGCTTGATGGTGGATGGATATGAGATCTAAATGAATATGAATGACCTAAAATCCTGCGGAGCAATGAGTGATTTAAAAGCAGTAAATTATTAAATGCATAGAAAACACATGAGGAGTCTGGGTCTCACTGGACTCATCTGTGAGGTGGAATCAATTCTATTTTAACTAACATTGGACGAGAACAGGGAAGTCAACAGTGAAGAGAAAAGAACATTGTGAGTCGTGAGTTCAAATTCAAAATCTACCAGTTCCTTCCCTTCTCTCTCTTTAATGGGCAGCGTCTCAACCTCGCTAAGCCTTGAGGTCCTGAGATGTAAAGTGAAATTAATGATGTCTCCACTGTGGGCTCCTGTGAGGCTAGAAGGTATGACATGTGTGGGTATACCTGGCATAGTGCCAGTCCCCTTGGCGGTTCAGTTAACCCTTGACTCTACCCTGGCTTGTAAGGATTAGGATCCAACCACCCTGCAGCTTCCCTCGAGCCAGGCTAGTAGGGGGAGGCAGAGGAGGCAGGCAAGACACCTGCAGCATTTAAGGAGACCCTAACTCTCAGGGTTGTGCAAGTACAGGGAGTCAGCCCAGAGAGTCAGCTCCTCCTTAAATGATACTCCTTAGATACTTTGTTTGCAGCACCTTAGTCTCCATAGTCACCTTAGGCTTCTGCATGACTTTTAATATCTCCAAACCCTGTCTGTACATAATTTAATTTAAATGACCATCATGAAACTGGCTTGGAATCTCCTTGGGGGGTTCTCAAACCTGCTGGAATCTATAGTTTTCAGATCTAATCAAAACAGACAGCAGGGCTTCCTTAGTGGTCCAGTGGTTAAGAATTCACTTGCCAATGCAAGGGACACAGGTTTGATCCCTGGTCTGGGAAGATCCCACATGCCACAGGGCAACTAAACCCAAGGGCCACAACTTCTGAGTCTGCAGTCTAGAGCCCTTATGCCACAACAGCTGAGCCTGTGTGCTGCAGCTACTGAAATCTGCACGCCCTGGGGCCTGTGCTCCACAACAAGAGAAGCCACCACAATGAGAAGCCCGCAGCCCGCCGCTAGGGAGTAGCCCTGCTTGCCACAACTAGAGAAAGCCCGTGCACAGCAACGAAGACCCAGCACAGCCAAAATAAATACATAAATGAATAGCTTGAAAAGCAGATGGTTAAGTGGTGATGCTAGCTCAGAACGCAAAAGCCCAAGGGTGGCAGGGTGGATTCCTGTCCCCATGGAGGGCACAGGCTATGCCTCCCAGTCCCTCATGAACACAATCCATTCCTTCCTTGGCTTGTCAGGTCTGGACCTCTCTGAACTCCATGAGGTAGGAAGGCTAGTTATGGTTCTCCCAGTTAAATCAATTATGAGACAAGGAAATGAGTGAGTTCTATAAAGTCCCCAAGCTGATCAGATTTGAAGCACAGGCTAGACCAGTATTTCTCAAAGCAGAGACCGCTAGGGGTACTTGTCCATGTCTGGATTTCTGGGCCTGGGCAGTACAGCAGACCTCCCGGTGTGGTCCCTGGAGGTGGGGCCGGGATGGCAGAGACACTCACGGAGGTCCTAACTTCTCTGACTTCTGTGTCCTGGTCCCATGTCAGCCATCACACCACATATCTGGGTGTTCAGGAGAGAATGATGCTTCGCCAGCCTGTAGTATGTGCACTGCGGATGCTGCTTTGTACAAAGTTATAAGTCCATTGGTACAGGAGCTAAGCATGTATTTTTATAATATTGGGAAAAATATAACTGCCACCTTAAGTACACAAGTTCATGAATTTTTGCTTAAAGTTAAATTTTGAAATCTAAAGTTGATGTTAAGAAAATACGGCACATATAGTACTACAGTTTGACCAAAATTGTGAAAGTGATACAGCAGTGATTACAGCGTGGAAAACACAGCTGATTCTACGTCAGGAACAGAGATGAAGCTGGAGGGCAGGGCTGCTTCTAAAAGAATTTTTAATGCCCTGCAGAGACTCACTACCTCTGTGCATCAAACACGGCCAACAGCCCATAAATGGCATGATAAATATTTACAGCGACAATTGTCATGCTGGCTGCCAGCGGGAGTATAAAGTTCTCCTCTTAGGGACAATCCACATCCCTTTCCAACAGGTTGTCAGAACCCTAGACTCAAAACTCCATCCAGGCCTGCAGACCAGGAAGCAGGCCGAGGATGGACACTGTATTCATCTCACACCTTCTGAAGGCTTTCCCAGGGCCACTGCTACCTGGGGAGGTTCTTCCCCACGGCTTCCCAAGGGACCAGTGCAGATGGCCAGGTGGGCAGGGGCCTGGTTTGTGGGCAGGAGCTTTGTGCAAGAAAGAGATGACAGGGAGAGAGAAAGAGAGGAGAATGGGGGTGGGAAGAGGGGAGACTTGAGGAGAAAGAAGAAAGGAAAAGCCGGGGGTGGCGGGGGGAGGCATTTGAAAAATTAAAAGGCAAGGCCCCATCAGATGGTGTTGGGCAAGGAAAGCGTGTTACAGGCAGGAGTAATTGGTAATCGGAGCTGATGTGAAGAAGAGATGATTTATGGGAGCATGCAGACAGGGGTGGAATAATTTTTGGAGCATAACGGGGAACTTACTGAATGCCTGAAACTCAGCTACTTATCCACTCGTTCTTGTGATGAATTAGCTCTTGTTTAAAGTAACCGTGGCTCCATTTTTCATTCTGATTACTACACTTGATATCTTTCTCTCCCTCTGTTTCCCTCTGACCACTGCCCCCTTACCAGGTTCTGGGTGCAGAGGCACCGGCTTTGTAGAAACACGTCACTCCTCCTCCTTACCCCCACCCCTGTAACTCTGAACAGCCAAGTCTAAAACCACTTGAAATATTACAAAGATTAGGAGCAGGCAGAATTAGTGAGGACTTTAGATGCAAGGCTGGCCTGCTTGTGCATCCTGAAGGATGGTGATTCCTCTGCTATCTGATGTGAAAAGTCTCTCTCCCGGCCCATCTGTCCTTAAAAGTGTGAGGTTGAGAGCACACTTTCCACCTGGCTAGAACACTCCTTTCACAGATGGAAAGGCTTTTGAGGACCCTGGCAAGCTTCAAGACAAACAATGTCCTACACCAGCTACCCATCCTGGCCAACATTTTACAAATTCAATTTAATCAGTTTAAAATTGATTTTGTGCAAAAGGTCTAGGTATACCAGTATCACGTTTTTAATCATTAAAATTTTTTTTCTTGAATAAATATACCACCTTCAAAACCTCAGGCTCCCACGTTGTCCAGTCTAAACACAAATTTCCACTGAAGAAAAAAAAAAAAAAGCAGTCTGCCAAAAAATGTGATTCATGCTAGTTAAATATTTATAACAGTTGCTTGTGAAAATAACAAAGGAAAAATATTTATCTGACGCTCAGGAAATATTCCTAAGATGCTCTTGACATCCTTTTCCTTCCAAAATGATCAACAGTAAACCACGAGGTTCTCCAAGCTGCCACGTGTGGCCCCAGGTCAGATTGTTGCCTGAGCCCAAGGGGGCTGTGCAGGCAGGCCTCTAGTTTTCTCCTGTAAGTAACTAGACACCCTCCTCCTTCTCTCCACAGGGTCTTGCTGCCTCCTCCATCTCTGCCTTCACCTGCCGCTGGCATCATTCTTGCCTTCCTTTGGCGGTTCTATCTCAGGCCTGTTGAGATCTTTCCTTTTTCAGCAGACCCTTGGTTCTGCCGACTTCCATTCCAAAGCACCCTCAGCACCTGGGCCTCCGCTATCTTCTCTGAACTCCTTGACTCCTGCACCACTGGGCCGTTGGGCACCTGCACACTCCCTTGGCTCCTGACTCTGGCTTCCACCTTTAGATTCAGCTTCCCGGAGCTCCCTTGGGGTGCATGTCTACACTGCCGGTTTGTTTGGCAATGTTCACTCACATTCAGACCCCAGCTCTCCGGGCTCTGGGTCCCCCCTCCACCTTGGTGATGTCCCTCGGCATTGGAAGGACTGGGGATAGGGAAGGAGGCCAGTGGGGAGCAGATGAGAAAGGCTTTGGATTAAGAATCAGGTCTCTTAGCCTCCATTCCCCAACTCTGCTGCTGATTCTAGGCAATGGGTTTCCGTCTCTGGGAAATAAATAAAGTTTCCTTATGGAGAAATAAAGAGATGAATAAACTAGTCATGAAGATCCCTTCTGGTGTCATGTTTGAGAGCATTTGGTTTGGAGTCAGGCTCAGGATCACACCCCATTTCCACCCCTCTGAGCCTCTGTAAAACTGACCTCCTGGTGTTTTATGAGGATTAAATGAGAGACTGACTACAAAGGACTTATCACAGTGCCTGGCACTCAGACCCTCAGTGTCAGGGTTCATCATATGATGATGACTTACCATCACTCTATCATTGAGCTAACCTTGGAAGGCTTTTCCTTTCGTGTAGGTTTACACAATCAACCTTTCAGAGCAACATCTCAGTCTTTATTCTGGTTTATCACACTTGTTCAATAAGACCACTCTCCGTAGTGGACAGTGCGACTCTCCATTCAGCCAGCAGGGATATCAGAATGGCACAGCAGGAAGAGAGAACAGCCCCCAGTAGTGGCTGAGAATCACTCTTGCTTCCCCTAATAAGAAAACATCCATCAAGAAGGAGCTGGTTCAACCTCAGCGTAGTCAGACAGGTCTGGCACTCTGGGAGATGCCCAAGTTCATCCGTCATCAGGGCTCAGGTGTCCTCCTTGGGCTTTGGGAAGCATGGTTGGGTGCAGGGCAGGGAGGGGCTGGCCTTGGCTGACAGAGAACAGAATCAGGGAACTGGAGAGACAGGAAGCAGGGCTGAAGCCAAAACCAAGAAGCTGTCAGATGGTCCCACCTAAGTTCAAGAGGGCTGGCTAGAGAGAGGGAGCCTGGAGAGGCGCTAGTCAGGTTTGTAGAGAATGTCATCATACACGTCATCCCAGACCTCCTCCAGTCCCTACCTGTCCTGCAAACTCAGCCACCTCCCAGCCTGAGTGGAAAGCTGGATTCAGACGGAGTGCATACCCTGTGGCGACCTTACCCTTCTCCTCTGGCTGGTTGGTGGGTTCCCTGGAAGTCTGGCCATCAGGGGGACATTCTAGAAAGAAGACAGACATCTGGCTCCTCTGGCAGCAGTGGGGACTTGAGCTCCCTAGTTTCTAGCCAGCCACAAAGGGCACTTTCTCTTTTTGCTGGAGGTCATCTTACTGGCTGGGGCTTGAAGATGAGCAGTTCCCCTGAGCAGAGCTGGCAGCCTTTGATTGCTAGAAAGCAAGACTGACTGTATACCTTGGGCCCAGTGAGACTCAGCAAGCTCACACTGGTCCACCTGGGACTCGAAAGTCACTTCAGTCCTCTATTCATCCATTCCAAAGACGGTTATTGAGTGCCAGTTGGGTGCCAAGCCCTTGATAGGAGTTGGAGCTGACTCAGATGCACAGTTGGAAGGCCAGTGAGCCTTGGAGACAAAAAAACCACCCAGAGCACTTGCTTCTCCCCGCTGGGGACAGTAGGCCAATTTCAATAGCTGGGAGCCGCTGGAGAACAGCAACAGGGCTGTTCTGTTTGCTGTTGCCGCATCAGTGATGAGCGCAGTGCCTGGAAACTAGGAGGCACTCGGAAAACTTCCTGGAGGAGATGCTTCTTCCAAAAGCGTTTGTGAGTAGATGGCTCCTGAGTGCCCCGGACCTAGACGGCCCACATCTACAGCTATTCCTCTCCAGGGTGGTGTGTCATACACACACACACACACACACACACACCAGCTATGAGGCTCTGTACCGATGCCCAGCCAGCCCTGATGTGACTCGTTATAACGGCAGTGCCAAGAGGTTGGATGGTGATGGTGATGGTGATGGTAATATTTCTTCTCCAGTTGAGGAAATCGAGACTCAGGAAGTTTAAACGACTTGCTTAGCATCACACCCAACTTCCAATGGAGAAGGAAATGGCAGCCCACTCCAGTATTCTTGCCTGGAGAATCCTGTGGACAGAGGAGCCTGGTGGGCTACAGTGCATGTGTGGAGGCTGGAAAAGCCTGAGGAAGGGCCAGAGGAGCTGATACTACCAGTTTGGGAACCAGCAGGAGGCAGGGCTTCCAGCCTAGACTCAGGATGGACCTGTGGTGTGTGTCCTTGTGTGGGGGCTTTGGGATGAAGACCTCAGAGCCCTCATCCCTTTCAGTTCAGTTCAGTCACTCAGTCGTGTCCGACTCTTTGCAACCCCATGGACTGCAGCATGCCAGGCTTCCCTGTCCATCACCAACTCCGGGAGTTTACTCTAACTCATGTCCACTGAGTCAGTGATGCCATCCAACCATCTCATCCCCTTCTCTTCTCACCTTCAATCTTTGCAGAGCAATAATTCAGCAACTCTGATTGGCTGCTGGCTTGCAGAATGGGGTGGGGGAGGCTGAGGCTGTGGCAAGATGGAGCACTAGCTGTGTCTATTTCCTCCCAGTGACTGTGAGCACACTGAGATGTGCCGAGACTCAGTTTTCGCAGGTGGGGCCAAGGTGGGGTCAGGGACCCGTGCTGTGTTTGTTCAGTGACCGAACCTCCCTCTTCCCCAGTAGCCCCTGCCTGTTTTAAGGTGAAGTGCAGATCTTTAAGTTAATAATTAGCTTGTCACAAGCTCATCAATGCCCCATCAAGGGAGTGGCAGAGAGGGAAGGAGGGGAGGCAGGGGAAGGGAAGAGGGCCCAGCCCACACACCCCAGGCAGCTGCAGCCCCTGCTCACCTGGCCCATAATAAATAGGAGGAAAGGCGCTCCTGATAAATGCCCGTGTCAGGGAGAGATTTTACCTTCACTCAGAAACAATGTAATATCTCGGCTATTACCCCAAATAATTTATCAATGTGTAATAGCTTTGTGCAGACCTCAGATAGGAGGGGAGCTGCGCTATCAGAGATGGATGTAGCCTACCTTCAGCTTTTAATTTTTAATGTTCGCAGCCAGCTTTGCATTAAAGGCCAGGTGTCATATAAAGCCTTAATGTAAGAGGGGAGTTCATGAATTCTAATCAAGGGAGGAGCGTTCCCTGGCTAGCTCCTGTCACCTCCCACTGTTCTTATTGATCTTTTGTTTTCTCCCCTCCTGTTCTTCTAGCTCTTCCATCTGCCCTCCACCCCCTCCACTTCCCTCCACCTCATCCCTCCTTACCCTCCTTGCCCTGGGGACCCTTCCCCATCCCACTGTGGGCTTTCCCCTGCCCAAGTCTCAGCCTTTTCTTCCCCAGAAGAGGGTCTCTGGCTGGCTGGGCCTGGGCAGCAGAGATTCTACAACACCTGGACCAGATGGCCGAACTCCAGCGGGCACAATTCCTTTCCCTTTCCACTCATTCATTCCATTTTTTTTAAATTTATGTATTCATTTCTTTTTCTTTCATTCATCCAAAAAGTAGTTTTGAATGCCCATGAGGGTCCAGCTCTTTGTTTGGCCCCATGAACAAAGTTAGAGGCCAGAGAGGTGGCTTCTGTCCCTTGTTGCTGTTCAGTCACTCAGTCGCATCTGACTTCTGAACCTCATGAACTGTAGCACAGCTCCTCTGTCCTCCACTCTGCCCCTTAGAGGGGTGTATAACCTTGTTGGCACAAGGCTCCTTCAGCCAACCCATGTGTACTTGTGACTTGAGACTGCTACGTGAGATTTAAAGGAAACCCTCAAACATCATAGTCTCAGTGAGGTCTTAGAGGACAGTGTTTTAAAATTTGAGCACCTAACTACACACACCCCCCCATGGCCACCCCTGTCCAGCATTCATGGTCCCCAGCTCTGCTTCATTCTCTCCAGAGTGCTGACCACCTTCCGCCATGCTTTGTAAATTATGTTTATTTTGCTTAGGATCTGTCTCCTTTTACAAGAATGTAAGCTCCAAGAGGACAGTAATTTTGGCCTATTTTGGCCTGATGTGTCCCTGGCGCATAGAATAGTGCCCGACACATAGTGGATGCTCAGTAAATATTGCTGATGAATTAAGCGATCAAGAGTCAACCTCAGAGAAGAGCAGTGGTGTCTGTGCGGTGGGAAGGGGAGGCTTCCAGCCACAGGCCTCTCCAACTCTTCTGCCCAGAGCCTCCTCTCGCCCCGGGGAATCCTGTTTAAAATGCCATTGCAATTCCCCATAGGAACCACAGTCTTCCTCTGGAAGATTCCACTTCTCCAGGGGATCTTCCTTTTTCCAAGGAATCGAACCCAGGTCTTGGGCATTGAAAGTGAATCTTTACCATCTAGTCTAGGTGTGTGATCACTCACTCCAGGATCAGACATCCTGGTATGTGACGTCAAGTGGGCCTTAGGAAGCATCACTACGAACAAAGCTAGTGGAGGTGACAGAATTACAGCTGAGCTATTTCAAATCCTAAAAGATGATGCTGTGAAAGTGCTGCACTCACTATGCCAGCAAATTTGGAAAACTCAGCAGTGGCCACAGGACTGGAAAAGGTCAGTTTTCATTCCAATCCCAAAGAAAGGCATTGCCAAAGAATGCTCAAACTACTGCACAATTTTACTCATCTCAAACACCAGCAAAGTAATGCTCAAAATTCTCTAAGCAAGGCTTCAACAGTTTGTGAACCACGAACTTTCAGATGTTCAAGTTGGATTTAGAAAAGGCAGAGGAACCGGGGATCAAATTGCCGACATCTGTTGGATCATAGAAAAAGCAAGAGAATTCCAGAAAAACAACTACTTCTGCTTTATTGACTATGCTAAAGCCTTTAACTGTGTGGATCACAGCAAACTAGAAAATTCTTAAAGAGATGGGAATACCAGACCACCTTATCTCAGTTCAGTTCAGTTCAGTCACTCAGTCGTGTCCAACTCTTTGCGACCCCATGAATCACAGCAGGCCAGGCCTCCCTGTGCATCACCAACTCCCGGAGTTCACTCAGACTCACGTCCATCGAGTCAATGATGCCATCCAGCCATCTCATCCTTGGTCGTCCCCTTCTTCTCCTGCCCCCAATCCCTCCCAGCATCAGAGTCTTTTCCAATGAGTCAACTCTTCGCATGAGGTGGCCAAAGTACTGGAGCTTCAGCTTTAGCATCATGCCTTCCAAAGAAATCCCAGGGTTGATCTCCTTCAGAATGGACTGGTTGGATCTCCTTGCAGTCCAAGGGACTCTCAAGAGTCTTCTCCAATACCACAGTTCAAAAGCATCAATTCTTCAGTGCTCAGCCTTCTTCACAGTCCAGCTCTCACATCCATACATGACCACAGGAAAAACCATAGCCTTGTGTATGCAGGTCAAGAAGCAACAGTTAGAAACAGACATGGAACAACGGACTGGTTCCAAATTGGGAAAGGAGTGTGTCAAGTCTGTATATTGTCACCCGGCTTATTTAACTTATACATAGAGTACATCATGAGAAATGCCAGATTGGATGAAGCACAAGCGGGAATCAAGATTGCCAGGAGAAATTTCAATAACCTCAGATATGCAGATGACACCACCCTTATGGCAGAAAGTGGAGAGGTACTAAAGAGCCTCTTGATGAAAGTGAAAGAGGAGAGTGAAAAAGGTGGCTTAAAACTCAACATTCAAAAAACAAAGATCATGTGAAACTCCAAAACTCTGGCTACCAGATGCGAAGAGCCAACCCATTGGAGAAGACCCTGATACTGGAACAGATTGAGGGCCGGAGAAGGGGGCAACAGAGGATGAGGTGGTTGGATGGCATCAGCAACTCAATGGACGTGAGTTTGAGAAAACTCCAGGTGATAGTGAAAGATAGGGGACCCAGGCATCCTACAGCCCATGGGGTCGCTGAGAGTCACACATGACTTAGCAAATGAACAACAACAGCAATGAATGAATGACCCCTTCATGGGGGGGCCTCTTCGCTTTCTGCCATAAGGGTGGTGTCATCTGCATATCTGAGGTTATTGAAATTTCTCCTGGCAATCTTGATTCCAGCTTGTGCTTCATCCAGTCTGGCATTTCTCACGATGTACTCTGTGTATAAGTTAAATAAGCAGGGTGACAATATACAGACTTGACACACTCCTTTCCCAATTTGGAACCAGTCCGTTGTTCCATGTCTGTTTCTAACTGTTGCTTCTTGACCTGCCTTGTTGTGGTGAAAGGGCTTGAGTAACTCAATGAAGCTATGAGCCATGCCCTTCAGGGCCACTCAAGATGGACAGGTCATGGTGAAGAGTTATGACAAAACATGGTCCACTGGAGAAGGGAATGGCAACCCACTCCAGTATTCTTGCTTGGAGAACCCTGTGGATAGTATGGCATCATTGACTCAATGGACATGAATTCAAGCGAACTCTGTGAGATAATGGAAGACAGAGGAGCCTGACTTGCTGCAGTCTACGGGAATGCAAAGAGTCTGACACAACTTAGCAATTGAACAAGAACAGTGAGTGAATGAATGATGAATGAATGAAAGTATATGCAGGTAACTCCCACAGAAACCCCTCAAAGCTAAAGACATCAACTTTCCAGATACATTCCTCAGAATCACTTTTGGAGTTTCAAACAAACAACAAACCACCCAGATTCCTGGACCCACCCCAATCTTGCTTAGAGAGCCCTTGGGAGATTCTGATGTTAAAAGGCACAGATTCTTGGGCCCCACCCTGAACGCTCTAGGGCTGGCTCTGAACATTTAACAATCGCCTCCAGTGACTGGAGGAGTCAGAGCAGTTTGGGAACACTCCTTGTGCTCATCCCCCCTCGAGGGCTTCAAAGTGAGATAGATCATACTTTTTTTCCAGCCCTAGCCAGTCTCTGAGGCCCTCCACCAGTCCTCTGTGATTTTCAGGGCAGGAAGGGACACTTTCTGATCTTTCTGTTTCAGGGTTCCTCAACCTGGGGTGCTGTTGACATTTGGGGTCGGATGATTCTCTGGTTCTGGGGATTGTTCCATGTAGGGCCAGATGTTCAGCAGCATCCCTGACTTCTACTCACTAGATGCCTGCAGCAACCTCTCCCTCCTCCAGATAGGACAACCAAAAACTGTCTCCAGACATTGCCAGCTGTCCACCAGAGGACAAAATCCTCTGGATTCCCCCATCAGGAGTCATTCCTGTCCTGCTTGGGGCTCAGAAAGGCTAAATTCTTGGCCCGAGAGAAGTGACACAGTTAAGATTTCAGAAAACCGCTGGAGAGGCCAAGTTTTACCTTTACTCTTTAGGGTTCTTTTGCCTGAGCATAACAAATTAAACTGACATGTGTTGTCTGCTTGCTCAGTTGCTTCAGTCATGTCTGACTCTCTGCAAACCTATGGGCTGTAGCCCACCAGGATCCTCTGTCCACGGGCTTCTCCAGGCAAGAATACTGTAGTATGTTGCCATGCCCTCCTCCAGGGATCAAACCTGCCTCTTAAATCTTTTGCTAGCACCACCTAGGAAGCCCCTAAATTGACATAAGACAGATCAACAGAGAGAAAAGCATACAAATATATTTAATAAGGGGATGACAGAGGATGAGATGGTTGGATGGCATCACCAACTCAATGGACATGAATCTGAGTAAGCTCTGGGAGTTGGTGATGGACAGAGAAGCCTTGAGTGCTGCAGTCCACAGGGTCACAAACAGTTGGACATGACTGAGCAACTGAACTAAACTGATACTTAATAAATATTTTATGTGACACAGGAAGACCCAAAGAAATGGCAAAACCTCCTTGCTTTTATATGAGGTTGAACAAAGAGGGACCATTGTGGAAAAATGACTTAACTATGAGGGGAGGCTGCACTCAATATGCCAGCAAGTTTGGAAAACTCAGCAGTGGCCACAGGACTGGAAAAGGTCCGTTTTCATTCCAATCCCAAAGAAAGGCAATGCCAAACAATGCTCAAACTACCACACAATTGCACTCATCTCACACGCTAGTAAAGGAATGCTCAAAATTCTCCAAGCCAAGCTTCAGCAATACGTGAACCCTTCACTCCCTGATGTTCAAGCTGGTTTTAGAAAAGGCAGAGGAACCAGAGATCAAATTGCCAACATCCGCTGTATCATCGAAAAAGCAAGAGAGTTCCAGAAAAACATCTATTTCTGCTTTATTGACTATGCCAAAGCCTTTGACTGTGTGGATCACAATAAACTATGGAAAATTCTTCAAGAGATGGGAATACCAGACCACCTGACCTGCCTCTTGAGAAATCTGTATGCAGGCCAGGAAGCAACAGTTAGAACTGGACATGGAACAACAGACTGGTTCCAAATAGGAAAAGGAGTACATCAAGGCTGTATGTTGTCACCCTGCTTATTTAACTTCTATGCAGAGTACATCATGAGAAACGCTGGACTGGAAGAAATACAAGCTGGAATCAAGATTGCCGGGAAAAATATCAATAACCTCAGATATGCAGATGACACACCACCCTTATGGCAGAAAGTGAAGAGGAACTAAAAGCCTCTTGATGAAAGTAAAAGAGGAGAGTGAAAAAGTTGGCTTAAAGCTCAACATTCAGAAAACGAAGATCATGGCTTCCGGTCCCATCACTTCATGGGAAATAGATGGGGAAACAGTGGAAACAGTGTCAGACTTTATTTTGGGGGGCTCCAAAATCACTGCAGATAGTGACTGCAGCCATGAAATTAAAAGACGCTTACTCCTTGGAAGAAAAGTTATGACCAACCTAGATAGCATATTCAAAAGCAGAGACATTACTTTGCCGACTAAGGTCCGTCTAGTCAAGGCTATGGTTTTTCCTGTGGTCATGTATGGATGTGAGAGCTGGACTGTGAAGAAGGCTGAGCACTGAAGAATTGATGCTTTTGAACTGTGGTATTGGAGAAGACTCTTGAGAGTCCCTTGGACTGCAAGGAGATCCAACCAGTCCATTCTGAAGGAGATGAGCCCTGGGATTTCTTTGGAAGGCATGATGCTAAAGCTGAAGCTCCAGTACTTTGGCCACCTCATGCGAAGAGTTGACTCATTGGAAAAGACTCTGATGCTGGGAGGGATTGGGGGCAGGAGAAGAAGGGGACGACCAAGGATGAGATGGCTGGATGGCATCATTGACTCGATGGACGTGAGTCTGAGTGAACTCCGGGAGTTGGTGATGCACAGGGAGGCCTGGCCTGCTGTGATTCACGGGGTCGCAAAGAGTCGGACACGACTGAGCGACTGAACTGAACTGACTGATGAGGGGAGGCTAATGAAAGATAATAATTATTTTAACAGGGTCTCTTTTTATAGCATTCTCTTAGTCTCAACTTTTTGTCCTTCATAAGAATGCTACTTTCCTTGGTATAAGGAAAACATCTTAATGGGGGGGAGGGGAGGGCCACACACTGTGGCACGTGGGATCTTAGTTCCCTGACTAGGGATAGAACCAGCGCCCCCTGCAGTAGAAGTTCAGAGTCTTAACCACTGGACCACCAGTGAAGTTCCCAGGGAGGACATTTTTCATGTGAGAATTTTGTCTCCTTTAAGAAGGGCTTCCCTGTGGCTCAGCTGGTAAAGAACCCGCCTGCAATACGGGAGACCTGCGTTTGATCCCTGGGCTGGGAAGACTCCCTGGAGAAGGGAAAGGTTACCCACTCCAGTATTCTGACCTAGAGAATTCCATGGACTGTATAGTCCATGGGGTCACAGAGTCTGGACATGACTAAGAGACTTTCACTTTCACTTTTTAAGAAAAAGAAGCAAGATCAGAGTTTTTCCTATATTTGCTATTTTTCACGTGACCTTAACTCAAAACAGTCAATATGCCAGAGAGGCATCTTTTGGAATGGAACATTCTGAGCTCCTTCACAATCAAAAATACAAATGAAAATTACATGTAAAAGGATGCATCACAACATTTTTTTATAATGGCAAAAATCTGGAAACATTCAAAGTGACTAAATATGCAAGTGGTGTGTGTTTTTTTTTAATGTATGGCAGTTTGTATGGTGGAATATTAGGCAGCCATGAACATACTGATATTAAAAATTAATGATGTAGAATATGATTAAAGGTTAAATAGAAAAATCAGTTTTCACAATGGGATGAAGAACATGGTCTCAATATTATTTAAAAAGTGAAACCAGAAGGACATAATTTTGTGCTATTTCATAATAGAAATGTATTTAATTTTTCCTAATAAAACATTATTGTGAAAAGTTGAAACAATACAGAGAAAATGAAAATTCTCCCTATACATTCTACTTCTCTGTCACAAGGCCAGACTAAGATGTGAGGACTCCCCAGGCTGCTGCTGCTACTGCTGCCACTAAGTCGCTTCAGTCGTGTCCGACTCTGTGTGACCCCATAGATGGCAGCCCACCAGGCTCCCCCATCCCTGGGATTCTCCAGGCAAGAACACTGGAGTGGGTTGCCATTTCCTTCTCCAATGCATGAAAGTGAAAAGTGAAAGTGAAGTCGCTCAGTTGTGTTCGACTCCCAGCTGAGTTGGACTTAATACCGGTTATGCTGATAATGGCATCTGGTCCCATCACTTCATGGGAAATAGATGGGGAAACAAAAGAAATAGGGACAGACTTTATTTTCTTGGCTCCAAAATCACTGCAGATGGTGACTGCAGCCTGAAATCAAAAGACGCTTGCTCCTTGGAAAAAAGCTACGACAAACCTAGACAGCATATTAAAGAGCAGAGACATTACTTTGCCAACAAAGGTCAGTGTAGTCAAAGCTATGGTTTTTCCAGTAGTCATGTATAGATGGGAGAGTTGGACCATAAAGAAAGCTAAGCGCCAAAGAATCGATACTTTTGAACTGTGGTGCTGGAGAAGACTCTTGAGAGTCCCTTGGACTGCAAGGAGATCCAACCAGTCAATCCTAAAGGAAATCAACCCTGAATATCCATTGGAAGGACTAATGATGAAGCTGAAACTCCTGCCCCCCTGATTCAAAGAACCAACTCACTGGAAAAGATCCTGATGCTGGGAAAGATTGAAGGCAGGAGGAGAAGTGGATGACAGGGATGGGATGGTTGGATGGCATCACCAACTCGATGGACATGAGTTTGAGCAACTCCAGGAGTTGGTGATGGAAAGGGAAGCCTGGCGTGCTGCAGTCCATGAGGTCGCAAAGAGTCGAACACCACTGATCGACTTAACTGAACTGATGGTGATAATCCTCAAGTGCACATTCAGCAACCATTTAGCGGGAAGGAAGAGAAACACACTGACTGAACAACAAAAAATTCTATATTTCCATTTCAAAATAAATCACTTATTGAAATGAAAAGTGCTTTTTGTTTTCAATTATTTGAAACAGAAACCTATTTGAAACCTGCAGGATGTTATAGAAAATAATATAAACAAAGTCTTAAATATCTAATGTTAACTTATTTGCTTTAGAACTTTTAGTTTCTAAGAAATATTGTGATCTTATGGCTATAGTATAAGTCTTACTTTCTTACATTTTCTCTCCTACTTGTACTTAAAAAATATCAGTATATTGAAGGTGATGTGTTATTCCTATGTATGTTTTTACTATATTTACTATGCATATGCTTCCATAAGCAATTGTTTCTTACAATTAAAAACTGCAAATTATGTCAAATTCTTTTGATAGTCTCTTGCAATTTGCTTTTTAAATTTGTGATTTTTAAAATTCATCCATACACACATATATATATATTCATTGATTTCATTAATTTATTGATTTCAACTGCTAACTAGTATGACATTAAATCCTTAAACTACAGTTCATCTATTCTTCAACTGAAGTACAGTTAGTTTCTTTCCTATTTTTCTATTTCTAACTGTTAACACATGAAATTCCTTATACAGATTTCCTTGTGTATTTGTGGGAGAGTTTGATTTCTCGGGTAATACTTCTCAAACTTTTTGACCTCAGGAGTCCTTTATAGCTTAACAATTCTTGAGGCCTCTAAGAGATTTTGTGTGGGGTGTTACATCTGTCAACAGGTATCAGAGCCACCAGTTTAGAAATAAAACTGAGAATTAAAAACATAGGTACTCATTAATTAAGACAATAATAAGCCATTCCATGTTAATATAGATAATAAATATTTTTGTTTTTAAAAGAATTAATTTATTTATTTTATTTGGAGGCTAATTACTTTACAAAGTGGTTTTTGCCATACTTTGACATGAATCATCCATGGGTGTACATGTGTCCCCCATCCTGAACCCTCTCCCACCTCCTTCCCCATCCCATCCCTCAGGGTCATCCCAGTGCACCAGCCCTGAGCACTCTGTCTCATGCATCAAACCTGGACTATCTATTTCACATATGGTAATATACATGTTTCAATGCTATTCTTCAAATCATTCCACCCTTGCCTTCTCCCACAGAGTCCAAAATTCTGTTCTTTACATCTATGTCTCTTTTGCTGTCTCGCATATAGGGTCATCGTTACCTAGATAATAAATTTTTATAAAAATAATGTTTTTCAAAATAAATATAGTAAGATGAGTAGCATTCATTTTTACAAATTTAATACCTGTTGTATTATATGGTTTTGGTTGAAGTCTATAAAGAAAAATTGGCCTCACATAGATACATAGTTAGAAAAGCAAAGAGTAATTTAGTAGCCTTTTCAGACAATTATGGATATTGTTTGACAATATGCCCAAATCCAACAAATGGTTATTTCTTAAAGACCAGCTGCAATGTGAAATCTGAAACCATATTAATTCACTTTTTGTACATTGAAATGCAGGGCTTCCCTGGTGCCTCAGTTGGTAAAGAATCCGCCTGCAATAAGGGAGACCTGGGTTCAATCCCTGGGTCGGGAAGATCTCCTGGAGAAGGAAACGGCTACCCACTCTAGTATTCTGGCCTGGAAAATCCCATGGACTATCCATGGGATCACAAAGAGTCGGACATGACTGAGCGACTTTCACTTCACATTAAAATGCAATGATCTATCTCATACTCTGAGTTGATCTTTTGCTCATGATTTGTGTAACATCATACATCGATTATTTAGAAAATACATCCTGTGGATCTTCCAACGTTGGCAACTTCAGCATAAAAGTTCGTTAACATCACCTCTGATCTTATGACAAAAGCCTTGAAGTGTGGGAAGCTATTTAGCTCATGGTGGCAGACACAGGTTCCTAAAATTTGGAAGTTCCAATCTTATCATTAGCAATGTTATGTTATCAGTTGTTTTCCTTAATGTGAGAGACTCACTTTATTTTTGAGAAAACGTCTGCCAAATAGCCAAATCTGAATAACCAGTGTGGTTTTTTGTTTGTTTGTTTTTTGGGCAATGCAGCAAGGCTCCTGGAATCTTAGTTCCCCATCCAGGGATTGAACCTGGGCCCCAGATGGTGAAAGCACAGAGTTCTAACCACTAGACCGCTAGGGAATTCCCCAAATAACTATAGCTTGTGAATTATTCTTTCAAGGACAAATAATGTCCCATGAAAAAACTGGCCAGCTGATCTTTCAACTCAAGATAGTTCTGTGTGTGCTTTTGCTCCGGACAATTATACGCGAGTATTCAGCAGAAGGGCTTTCCTTACGTGCATTTCCCATTTCATCACACAGAATTTTTAGAAGTCAAGGACTCTGGAATCAAGGTTTTTAAAAATTAAAAACCTTACAGCTCTAGGTAGAGCATTCTTTAGTAAAATTGGTTTCCCCTACAAAGTGCATGAGAATGCAGAATGCAATGATGGCTGGGTATAGTTTGGGGCCAACGCACTGATGCATGCTAAGTAATCAGTAGCCTTATGCACCATGGCTTTTACTTTTATACCATCAGGGCAAATGCTAACACAGAAAAAGAGATAGATAACAGCTTAATATCATTTTGAAAAAAGTTTTGACCTTGTAGATCCCCTCGAAGCAGTTCTGGGATTAGACTTTGAGAACTGTTGCTTTAGAGTATCTAACCAGAAGCTGAATTGCTAGGATAGCTGAGCTGGTGACTCTGACGATAAAGAATCTGCCTGCAATGTGGGAGACCCAGGTTAGATCCCTGGGTTGGGAAGATTCCCTGGAGAAGGGAATGGCAACCCACTCCAGCATTCTTGCCTGGAGAATTCTGTGGACAGAGGAGCCTGGTGGGCTACATACAGTCCACAGGGTCACAAAGAGTCAGACACACCTGAGTGACTAACACGTTCACTTTCACTTTGGATGTGCACATCTCACCTTTACTTGTCACTCCCAAATCACTCTTCATGTGGGTTTATTTACTCCCACCAGCAATGAGTAAGTTCTCAGCTCCCCATATCCTGGTCCTTGCTTAGTGTAATCCAACTTCCCTTTTGCCAATACGGTGGATACAAATTAGTGTCTCATTTTGACATTAACTACATCAGAGCATCTCAAAGATACCAGGAATGTTCTTTCAAATCAGTTTTCTAATCACTCATATTTAGATGATGTTTATTGCACTCACTAATAATTGAGGTAATTGACAAAGATATAGATATAAAATATAAAGTCTCTCTCAACATATGTTTAAGAGGATTTTTTTCCCTAGCTTTCTTGTTGCCAAAACACTCCCCACTTCTCTTCATTTCCTTTTGCAATTTTCCAAATGAGAGAGCTTCTGGGGAATACTAGTGTAGGGTTTTTAATCATTTATTTCCTGTAAACATTGCCAGCCCATATGTGATTTGCTTTCAGAACTGCAGTTGATTCCACTGCAGATGTGAGCTCACAGTTCTCAGGACTAGTGATGCTGCCAATAGGGGTTCCTTGCACCTTACACGAATAACTGTTGAAATGCTCACGATGGGTTTATAGACATTGGCAAACTGGCTGTGCTGGACTTCATGAGAAATAGTAGATCAGTCTTCAACATGACAACTTTCAGGGGACCTCCCAGGATAAGTTTGACTGTGTGTGATTTTTGCTTTACATGTTGACTTCACAAGCTAACCCCCATGAAGGAAGCAAGTCCGTTCTGGACTTCCCTGGTGGTGCAGTGGATAAGAATCCGCTGCCAATGCTGGGGACATGGGTTCCACAAGCTATGCAGTAACTAAGCCCAAGTGCCACAACTGCTGAGCCCGTGCTCTAGGGCTGGTGAGCCCCAACTACTGAGCTGCAACTATGAAGTCCCCAGGCCTAAAGCTTGTGCCCCGAAACAGGAGAAGCCACCACAGTGTGAAGCCCACGAACCTCAACGATGAGTAGCCCAGACTCACTGAAACTAGAGAAAGCCCGCGCACAGCAACAAAAATCCAGGGCAACCAAAATTAAATAGATAAAAGAAGCTAAGCCATTCTAAGTAGTTCCATGTGGGCCCCTGAATGAAGAGACAATGAGTTTTTCATTTATTTCTGTAAGTTTGTTGGTTTGGGCTCTCAGCATTTGTTCAACTAAACTACGGGTTGGCAAACTTCTCTGTAAAAATCCAGATAGCAAATAGTTTAGGCTGTCTGAGCCACAGAGTCTCTGGTGCAGCTACCCACTCTGTGGAGGAGGGCACAAGCAGTCACAGACGATAGGTAAACCGAGGGTGTGGCTGTGTTACAAAAATAGGATGAAGCTGGAGCTTGCTGACTCCTGCTCTAGACTGCTTCTTCCTCTGCTTCTCTGGACAAACCCTTTGCTAATCCTTAAGTGTCTATGCTTCCAGCTTGATGGTCAGTAGTTTACTTCTCATATAACTGTGCACATGTATATTGAATCCTTAATGGAAAAAAAAAAAAAAAAAACTAAATACAAGAAGTCGAAAATGGAGGCTTCCTTGGTGATCCAGTGGTTAAGAATATACCTGCCATTGCAGGGGACAATACCACGGAGCATCTAAGCCCACGCACCACAGCTGTTGAGCCTGGGCTCTAGAGCCCCTGTGCCACAGCTGCTGAAGCCGGAGCACCCTGCAGCCCTGCTCCACAGCGAGAAGGGCCACAGCAGTGAGAGGCGCGAGGACCACACTTTGAGTAGCCTCCACTCGCTGCCACGATAGCAGCAGCGGCGTGCAGCAGGGCTGCGTGCTGTAGCAAAGACCCAATGCAGCCAAGAACAGATAAAACACATATTTTTAAAAAGAAGTTGAAAATGAAAATAATGTGGATAAATACTCTGAGAGAACTAAAAAAAAAAAAATAGATTCATCCAGATTTTGAAAGCTAATTTCTCTGTGTGTCTTTTTTTTTTTTTGGCTGTGCTACACAGCTTTCGGTATTTTAGTATCCCCCACCAGGGATTGAACCTAGGCCACCACATTGGAAGTGCTAAATCCTAACCACTGGACCACCATGGGATCCCCAAATCTCTCTTAAAGTCAGCTGATTTCAGCATTTAATCACATCTACACAATATCATCAGAGCAAAGCCTCAATGAGTGTTTGAATAACTTGGGACTATAATGGAGGAGATCAAACCAGTTCATCTGAAAATAAATCAACCCTGAATATTCATTGGAAGGACTGATACTGAAGCTGAAGCTCCAATATTTGGCCCACCTGATGCAAAGAGCCTACTCATTGGAAAAGACCCTGATGCTGGGAAAGACTGAAAGCAGGAGGAGAAGGGGGCAACAGAGGATGAGATGGTTGGATGGCATCACTGACTCAATGGACATGAGTTTGAGCAAACTCCAGGAGATGGTCAAAGACAGGGCAGCCTGGGGTGCTGCAGACCATGGGGTCGCAAAGAGTCAGACACAGCTTAGTGACTGAACAAGGACAACAACAACCTAATTAAGTTGACACAACAGAATAAAAATCATAAATACCAAACCCCAAGGCTTCCCATGGACCACATGGCCCTGAGTATCTGCACACACAAACAGTGAGGATCGTCTTAAGCTTGGTTCCTTAAGCTCAGACCGGCTAGACAGGCAACTTAGCTTCTAGATAAATACGTATTGAGTCGGCTTTAAAGAAACCTTAGAGGCCATTGGGCCCTAGAAGAAGGCGTATGCCCTGCTCAGTTAGGACAAGCCCTTGGCATCCCCAAGGCTCTGGTTTCACCAGGGCTTTCCAAACTGTGGGTCACAACCCATGTGTGAAACATAAAATCAGTTTTGGGGTGGTTGATCCACACTTTTCTTTTTTTTTTTTTAACAAAAGGGAATAAAATAAAGATGGCAGAGTGCATCACACATGATAAGTATTTCAGGTAAGGCTGTGTGTGTGTATGTGTGTGTATCTCTTCCCATAACTCTGAATTACTGACAGACATAAAAGGTCATGTATTATGTGGCTAATTTTTGATAATGAGATTTATAAATATTAACAATTAAATTATCCTGAGAATTTATATGCAAAGAAAGGTCACATATTATATGATTTCTCCTATATGAAATATCCAGAATGGGTAAATCCACTTTATCAGAAAGTAGATTCATGGCTACCAGGGGCTGGGGGAAGGGAGAATGGGTGTGATTACATAAAAGATATGAGATGTCCTTCTGGAGTGATGAAAACGTTTTGCAGGCGGAGCAAGGTGGCAGTTGTACAACCCTGTGAACGCATGACATGCCCCTGGATTGTACACTTTTAAATGGTCAGCTGTGTTATATGAGTGTCACCTCAATGAAAAATCAGAAAAGAAAGAATAGTGACTGACACTTGTGGGGAGAAGGTGGCTTCTGTCCTTCCACGTGCTCCACCCTCGCTGAAGACCCCATCCTTGAAGACCCCTGACCTCACACCAGCCAAAATGAGACGATAGAAGGTCCAGTCTGCAGGGAGAGAACAGGCCTTGCCCCTGTCTTAAAGCTCCGAGCATCCCACGCCTCCAGTCTGGCCGTGTGCCAGCCAGCGCCCTCCTCCCAGGGGGAGCCTGGAACAGCTCTAGGGTGGTCCTGAGCTTGGCAAAGGTCCCCAGTGTCCCCAGATCCCCTTCCCAGGTCAGGCCCACATGGGAGGCACCTCCAGGGTCCCCGCTGGTGACCAGTGGTCCCAGCTCCTCTAATCAGGGTCTCTGGCTGTCCGTGGCTAACACGGTGATTCTAACTGCCGTGTACTACAAATTAATTCATTCCTTTAGGCCTTGCTGTTCTGTAACTGGCTGTCACAGCGATCGCCCCGGGAGCTAATTGAGAGTTGCGATCCGTGGCAGTATTTCCATTAGCGGCATAATGACAGCAGCCAGAGCGCACACACAACTGTACACGGAAGCCAAAAAACACAGGTACACACACACTCATGGAAGCTAAACACACAACAAATGTGCACGCACACACACAAAACTGATTAGCCCCAGTTTGTTAGCACAGAGACAACAAGGAGATGGTGCTGCCAGGGCTGCCCATATTTTGGGGGGCCTCAGTGGCTCAGAGCTGGGCCATGGCATCCAGTAGAGGAGGGCAGAGGGTGCTCTGGCTGTGAGCTCCTCCTCTGCTGGCGCTCCTCAAGGCTCCATCCAGGGGCCCCTGTTTCTCACCCTGCCTCATTTCCTTCAGCCAGTCCCCTGCACCCAGAGCCCCAGCTGCCCCTGTAGACACGCAATCCCCACTCAGATGACTCTAGCGCAGCCTCTCCCCTAAGCCCGAGTGCTGTGTATCCAGCTTCTTGTCTGACACTCCCACTTGGAAGTTGTGAGGGCACAAGGCACTAAACAAGGTCAAAACCAAGTTCATCATCTCTAGTCCTCCCCAGGTACTTGGTCACCTTTAATGTTCCCCACTTCACAGTGTGGCAGGCATTCCATTTCTCAAGCCAGAAGCCAAAGGATCCAGGTTGGACACCTCCTTTCCCTCATCAATGACGGACCATCAACACCAAGCTCTATGGGTTTTCCCTTAAGACACCAGAATGCCCTCTTCCCCAGTGTCTTTCCTCCACCTTCTCCCTCGCTTCACTATGCAGAGTATTCACAGTATTCTGGGCCCTGTGATGGCCTCTCCTCTAGGCTCACCTGACCCTCCAAAGCTCGCTGTCCTGCCCTGCAGACTATTTACTATAGGACTTGTCTTCAGTAACAGGACACAGGCAGGTGTTTGGACCCTTTTGTCTTTCTCCTTCTCTCATACACGTTGTAATAGCTACAGGAAGAAGGCAGCAGAGACATTTATTTCCATGCGCATTTGAATGATTCTTCCCTCCTTGGGAAGCAGAAACAGTAGTCTCTTTTGGTTTTTTTATTTTTATTTTTTTGGCTGCACTGGGTCTTCATTGCTTCACGTGCTTTCTGTAGTTGCAGTCAGTGGGGGCTACCCTTCCTTGTGGGGTACAGGCATCTCTTGTTGTGGAGGGCTTCTCTTGTTGTGGAGCACTAAGCACGGGGGCTTCACGAGTTGCAGTACGTGGGCTCTGTAGTTGTGACTCGAGGGCTCTAGTGTGCAGGCCCAGATGTTGTGGAATACGGGCTTTCTTGCTCCAAGGAATGTAGAATCTTCCTGGACCAGGGATCAAACCTGTGTCCCCTGCATTGGCAGACGGATTCTTATCATCCACTGCACCACCAGGGAAGTCCCTCATTTGGTCTTAAGTAGCATTTTTAATCACCATCCTTGGAAAGTTGTCTTCTGCCCATGGTGACCTTTAATTAGCTCTTGAGACAAGGAGGCCTGGTGTGCCGCAGTTCATGGTGTCGCCAAGAGTCTGACATGACTTGGCGACTGAACAACAACAAATCCAGGTGGACCCCCTGCCTTGGCTCAGAATCCTTCTGGGTTCCCACCTGCCGCAGGGGGGCCATCTTCCCAGCTCCTGCGGGAGGCTCTCTCTTTCCCCACCCCATGGCCATTTTGATGGTCAGAACCAGTGGACATGTTGAGGGGCCTCACAGTCCATCTAGGGAGGAAACGGAGGCCTGAAGAGGAGAGGGACCTGCCTGGGTCAC
Source organism: Oryx dammah (assembly GCF_014754425.2). Classification (NCBI taxonomy): domain Eukaryota; kingdom Metazoa; phylum Chordata; class Mammalia; order Artiodactyla; family Bovidae; genus Oryx; species Oryx dammah. The sequence goes on along the minus strand of NW_024070210.1, from coordinate 15,076,464 downwards.
CCAGCAGTGGTGAAGCAGCTGAGACCAGAGCTGGGTCTCTTGCCTCTTCCAGCCAGTTTACGGTGGCTGAGGCAGCAAGGCAGGCACCATTTGTTGTGTACAAAGTGCTGTTCAGGGACTTTCCCAGTAGTCCAGTGGTTAAGAATCCACCTGCCAATACAGGGGACCTAGGTTCAAACCCCGGTCCAGGAAGATCCCACATGCCATGGGGTAACTAAGCCATGCATCACAACTATGGAGCCACACTCTAGAGCCTGCACTCTGGAATAAAAGGGGCCACTGCAAGGAGGAGCCTGAGCAGCTCAATGAAGAGTGGAGAGGTAGAGCAATGAAGACCAAGACAGTCAAAACTAATTAATTTTTTAACAGTGCTGTTCAGCTATTTAAAACCACTTTCCTCGCTTGTTTGTTAAGGCCCTCTCCAAATTTCCATTTAACCTGGATCTCAGATTTTCTCCATAGGGTCCTGGAGAAAAACGACGTGCACTGCCTCCAAAGTAGCATATAGCCAGCATGTGGCAGTAAAATAATAATAAACTAGTACAAGAATGATGTCTTATGTGGTATATATATATACAATGGAGTATTACTCAGCCACAAAAAAGAATGAAATCATGCCATTTGCAAAAATATTAATGAAGCTAGAGATTTCATATTAAGTGAAGTAAATCAGACAGAAAAAGACAAATATCATTTGATATCACTTATATGTGGGATCTAAAATATGACACAAATAAACTTATCAATGAAACAAAAACAGACTCATAGACACAGGAAAAAACTTATGGTTAGCACAAGGGGAGAGCAGAAGAGGGAGATAATTTAGGAGTCTGGGGTTCACATATACACACTATTATATGTGAAATAAGTAAACAACAAGATTCTACTGTATAGCACAGGGAACTATACTCAATATCTTATAACAACCTATAATGGAAAATAATCTGAAAAAGAATATATTTTTATATATGTACAACGGAATCACTTTCTGTACACTTGAAACTAACACAACATGGTAAATTAACTATATTTCAATTAAAAAAAAATAAAGTTTGCCCTAAAAGAAATTTACTTTACTGGGGAAAACAAAGGAATGATAACTTTTAGACATTTAGGCTTACGGAGTTCATTCCCATAGATCTCCTCCAGGGACGATTTTATCCTTTAGAGTACACTTGGCAACATGTCTGGAAATATTTTCAGTTTCACAGTTGGGAGTTGCTTCTGACACTAACTAGGTGGAGGCCTTAGACTTAGACTCCTGAGTGTATTGACATTTCCCAACTGCTCTGCTTGCTCATTCTCTGCCCCGAGCAAGCCTTGTCCTTTCTCTCCTTTCAGGCTCCACTCACATCTGTCCTCTCCCAGGACACTCCTCAGCTGACTTCTAGTTACTCATTTTCTGCTCTCCTTTGAACACGTAAATAAGTGGAGGCGGTAGGTAAAATGCAAAGAGCTTAGGGCTGCATGCCAGTTAGACCTCTTTAGACCTCTGTCGTTTTTTCTATGTTGAGAAAGTTGAAAAGTTTATTTGTAAGATCTTTTCTGTAGGAGGGTGAATAATGGCCCCCCCAAAGACATCCATGTCCTAATCCCTGGGGAATGATAATTCCTCTAACAGCTAGTTATTGAGCACTCACTAACCCTACCACTGATCTAGACACAGGAGGAACAGTAGTAAGCAAGATAAATGCCTGCCCTCAAGGAGCTTGTGCCCTGCTTTGGGGGCAGCATTGGTCCTGCTGAAAAAATGTTAGCACACAGACGTCTGAGCAAGGCTTTACGGTCTTCAGGACTCCCTCAATCGTCACGTGTGGCAGCCGCCCCATCCCCTAGGAGGGACACTGAGGTTCAGGCTGAGGGGCCACCAATTTCCTTGCTGGACCTCTTTCTAGAGTCCTCTATCCAATCAACAGAGTATTTCCACACATAAAACCTCCCTGAAAATGAGCTCTCAACCCAAAATTATAAAGCACGTGAGGAAATAATCTAACATGACTGAAAGTTGGCAGACATCAGAGATAAAATCAGATCCTCAAGAAATCCAGATAAAAAGACTACAGGCACAACTCTGGGACTACACTAAAATCTGAATTGTCCTCTCTCAAAGGGTGAATTTTATAGCATGCGAACAGCATCTCAATAAAGCTGTTATTAAACAGAAAGACCACAGGGTGGAGACCACAATATACACATGTTTGAAATGATTACAGTCACATTATCTGCTTGTGGAATTATTTAAGAATTAGAGAAAATGTATAATTGACATAAAATGTAAGTAGTATTAATTATAGTTATTCAGTGATTATTAATTTATTCTCATTTCCACATTTCCTAACCTCCTTATCATTTATCAAAATGTACCTGTGCTGTGTCCCATTCCATTAGAGCCTTAATACCATGTTCTCTCAATTCTAAGGTGCCATTGATTGCAACTGTTTTTAAAAGATTTTTTAAATAAAGCAATCTATCAAATGTACTTATCTACTATAAGTTGCACTCTGATTTTGGAAATATAAAAAATGTGGAAAACATTTAAATTTATAATACCCGATAAAATTATTTGAGGTAATGTGATTATGATGCTGCTGAGTAGTTGACTTCATGTTTTATGACCCTAAATCCTAGATTATCTGAAGGCTGGCAGCTAGAGGCTGCCAGTGTTAGAGGTTGGACCATAAGACTGTATCACAGTGACGCATATGTTCCCTCAAGGCAGTGGTGCTCATAGATGTGAAACAGGAGGAGAAGGACACCACACAGGCTCCGCAATGGAAATTGTTTTCAGAGCACGCAGACATGACCTGGCCCAGTGCTACACCTTTCTATGAAGGACCCTGTAAGACTCAGTGTTTGGTGTCACCAGTCTTCCTGGGGCTTCTCCCCCTCCTGAACCCATTCCCTCGCTGTAAAAGGGAAATGAATCATATTTTCCAAAGCACCACTACAAGTTAAGGCTTATTTGGCTCAAAGTTCAGAAGGATGGCATTCTCTTCTCACCTCCTCTGTTCCTCCCCATGAGAGGGGATCAACTCTTCAGGAAAGAGCACTGTGGCTGGGGCAGTGCCCATTACAAAGATTACAAGGACCTATTATTGCCCAGGATGACAAGGCTTGACCAGAAGGGAAGACAGAGGGAGAAAAAGGCAAGGGGCAGGGAGACAAATGGAGAAGGGATTTTCAGGTGTTCATCCATGTCCTCTTTGGACCACCCTGAAAGACCCTCTAACAGTAGTGGTTTAACAACAGGATTTAACAATTCATGGCATAAAGCACTCACAGAAGTAAGTGTGAAGTTCAATCTCTCTCACTCAAGATGGGGAAGCTGGAAAGACTAGGCCATCAAGATAAGGGTCTTAGTATATGCCAGAGTCTCTCAAACTTCACCAAACCACACAGACCACCTGAGGAGCTTGTCAAAATGCAGGTTCTAATTTAGCAGATCAGGAGTGATGCCTGAGATTCTGCTTTCCTAACAAACTTCCAGGGGATGCCCATACTGTTGCGGATCTAGGAACCGCACCCTAGAAACAGTTGCATAGGAGGTACTGGACCAATGTTCATTCATTCAAGCACCCAAAAAATATTTATTGAGCACTTATTACATGCCAGACAATATCCTAAGGGCCAGAGATACCAAATAGAAAAAAAAGTCACATACATACACAAAACAGAGCTTAGATTCTAAATGAACAGATATATGATTGAATCAGTCAATCAGTGGTAGAAGCTTGTGGCTTAGTGCAAAATAGTAATGAAGATGCAATCAAACAAAAGCTCTCCTGTGATCATTTATCTTGCAAACCCCACTATGTGTTCACTAAGGAAGAGGGCAGGAACAGATGAGAGGAGGGAGGGAAACCTGGCCACTCACCAGCAGCGTGACCTTGGGTGTGTTCCTGACTTCTCTGGGCTTCAGGTGCTTTTTTTATATATATAGTTTTTGTGTTTTTTTTTTCCGGCTGTGCTGGGTCTTCGTTGCTGTGCATGCTTTTCTCTAGTTGCAGCAACCAAGGGCTGCTCTCTAGTTGCAGAGCACAGGCTTCCCATTATGGTGGCTGCTCTTGTTGCAGAGCACAGGCTCTCGGGCACAGGCTCTCGGGCACAGGCTCAACAGTAGCGGCACATGGGCTTAGTTGCTCCACAGCATGTGGGATCTTCCCAGACCAGGGATTGAACCTGTGTCTCCTGCACTGCTGGTGGATTCTTTACCACTGAGCCTCCAGGGAGGCCCTTTGGGTGCTTTGGAAGGAGGAGCCTGTTCTAAGGGCACACCAGCATTGTGAGGATTAAACTAGAAAATGTACCCAAATCACCCGGTCCAAGTGCCCGGCACACGGTAGGCACTTGGCATATGGTGGCTGCTATCGTTTTACTATTTATCACTGATCCAAGTGTGAAAGTCAGCCGCCTGGGCCCATGTCTCTGTCCCCCACCACTCCCACCCCACCTGGAGTTCGCCCTCCCCCATCAGTCGTGCCTCTGGGAGCCACAAGGCTACCCTGATGAGCTGTGCAGCTTACTGTGAAATGCGCTGCATTTTCTCCCCAGCTGCCTCCTGATTGCAGTATTTACTTTTAATCTCCTGTGCCTCAATGCCCGATAAAAACTTTGTCACATTAGATGGTGACAGATGGGGGAGAGAAGGGAGGGAGGCCTGCGAGGGAGCGTCCCGGCCACTCAACAATCCTTCAGCACGCCAATTACGTCCTTCGGTGCTCCGCGGCGTGGGCACCCATGTCAGCGCAGAGGGAAATGGAAAAGCATAAATAAAGACAAAACCAGGCTCGGCGAGGCTTTAATCTGCAGAATAACATTTCTCATTTGTGTGAAATATCACTGGATTCTCTCCCTCTGCTCCGGGGGCACACATGAGTGCACACGCACACGCCGGGAGGGAGACGGGGGTTCCCAGCCCTGGCGGTAAGTTACCTGTGCGCGGCGCGCCTCCTCCGAGCTGGGGTGAACTCACCCCGCGTCCCTAACCTGGCTGTCAGCGCCATCGCTTCTTCGTGTTTGCAGGGTGTAAAGTGGAAGAAGGGAGACGGGAGCTGACAGAAAGAGGAATCTAAGTGGTTAAGAAGCTAGCAGTGTGATAATTATGACTGTGCAAGGGAGAAGAAGGGTTGAATGGTCGGAATCGGTCCTGCTCTCACAATAATAGAATAATTATCTCGTAATAATCCATGGGATTGGGGCTTAACACTTTCCAAACCTTTTTCTTTCACAGGTGAACATCCTGATCCTCAACTCTGTGAAGCAATTAAAGATCCTCACATACGCGGTGAGCTCCAAGTTTGTCTGCTCTCTCTCTCTTCCTGGAGATGTAGCGTGGAAGAGTGTGTTAGGATACCAGCCCCATGGTGACAAAGCACTACAAACGAGGTGGCTTAGAACAATGGAAATGTCTTCTCTCGCAGTTCTGGAGGCCACACGCCTGCAAGCAAGAGGTTGGCAGGGCCAGGCTCCCTCTGAAGGCCAGAGGGGAGGATCCTTCCTTGCCTGTCCCAGCTTCCGGAAGCCCCAGGCACACCTTGGCTTGCGGCGACCTACCTCCAGTCTCTGCCACTCTCTTCCCATGGCTCTCTCTCTGTGTCCAAATGTCCCTCTTTTATAAGGACAGCAGTCACGCTGGAGTTAGGCCCACCCTAGTGACTTCATTTTAACTTGATTTTAAAAAGTCACAGGTACAGGGCTTAGGACTTAAATGTATCTTTTTAGGGGACTGGATTTGACCCATAACAGAGAAGTACAGTTATGGGAAAACGTGTTTGGAAATCAGACCAGCTTGTGTTCAGGCATCAGACCTGTAGAGAGCTGCTGAGTCTTCTGCTGTAAGAGCGGGGAGACTCTGAGACCACCCTCTCCCACCAGAGGCCGCATGCGTGCGTGCATGAGTGCTCTTTCATTCCTGTCGGACGCTTTGCCTATTCTGGGTAATACGTGTAAATGGAACTTCACAATAGGAGACCTTTGTGTCAGGCTTCTTTCACTTTGCATCTTGAGGTTCATCTGCATGGTAGCATGTATCAGTTACCATTGTTTAGTTGCTTAGTCGTGTCTCTTGCAACCCCATAGACTGTAGCCCGCCAGGCTCCTCTGTCCATGGGATTCTCCAGGCAAGAATACTGGAGTGGATTGCCATTTCCTTCTCCAGCAGTTCTTCCTGACCCAGGAATTGAACCCACGTCTCCTGAATTGGCAAGCGGATTCTTTACCAATGAGCCCCCCGGGGAAGACCAGCATGTGGCAGTACTTCATCCCTTTTTACAGCTAAATATTACTCCATTGTGTGGATATACCACACTTTGTTTATCCATCATTCACTGATGGGCATTTGAGTTGTTTCCATCTTTTAGTTACTGTGCCTGCAATGTAATTTTGATAGAAATTTTGTGAAAGTATGTTTATTCCAGCCAAGTGGATATTGAAAGAACAGTTAGTATGGTTATTCTGTTTGTATTCCAAATGGGCTTTTATAATGGTTATTGTATGGAATAAAGGATTTCTGCTAAGTTGCTAAGTCACTTCAGTCATGTCCGACTCTGTGCCACCCCATAGACGGTAGCCCACCAGGCTCCTCCGTCCCTAGGATTCTCCAGGCAAGAACACTTGGAGTGGGTTGCCATTTCCTTCTCCAATGCATGAAAGTGAAAAGTGAAAGTGAAGTCGCTCAGTCATGTCCAACTCTTTGCGACCCCATGGCCTGCAGCCTACCAGGCTCCTCCGCCCATGGGATTTCCCAGGCAGGAGTACTGGAGTGGGGTGCCATTGCCTCCTTTATCTTCCCTCTCTCCCTCTCACTTTCTCACTCCCAAAGGTAGGAAAGGAAGCAATGAGAAATCTCTCTCTCTCAATCTTTCTCACCCTCTTCTTCTGTCCCCTTCTCTTTCTCCTCCCTCACTGCTTTCATCCGTTCATTTATTCAAGAAATATTTCTGAGGACCTCTATGTGGGGGCCCTGGGCAGCATTGCTAACTTTCAGCTCCAGGTCCCAGGAAATCATGGTGTGGCCCCAAACCACAGATGCCACTCAAGCTTCTGGTGGCAACTTCCCATTTGCCCTTCAGAGCAGAGAGAGCGTGGCTGGCACCTGTTCTGGGCTTCTATCCAAAGAGCAAACACGGCCAAAAGTGAAGAGACCTGGGGAATTTCCAAAGATCCAACTGCTAACAGCCATACCTCCCCACTGAGGACATGCTTGTCCCTTGGAGGGGCTCCTGAGAACACTTTGACCCTGATCACCCATGGGAGCCCTGAAGACTTCACTTGTCCTGAGGCTAGGGCCTGGGGTTGGGGGAGTCAGCCTGGTGGACTATTTAGCAAGCTGATAAGACCTCTGGTGAGAGTGAGTGTAAACTGGGCAAGGGGGGACTCCATCATGTATATAACATATATGTGGCTGTGCTGGGTCTTCACTGCTGCACTCGGGATTTCTCTAGTTGTGGCAAGTGAGGGGCTACCCTCTAGTTTTGATGTATGGGCTTCTCATTGCCGTGTCTTCTCTTGTTGCAGAGCCCAGGCTCCAGGCACGTGGGTTTCAATAACTGCAGTGTGTGAGCTCAGTAGTTATGGTTCTCAGGCTCTAGATCACAGGCTCAAATCGTTGTGGCCCATGGGCTTATTTGCTCCATGGCTTGCAGGGATCTTCCTGGACCAGGGATCAAACCCATGTCTCCTGCATTGGCAGGTGGATTCTTTACCACTGAGCCACCAGGGAAGCCCCATAATATTGTTTTTAATTAACTATATATTTTTATGTTTAACAAAACTACCCACATTTTATTCTCATGTAGATTCAAGTCTTCCAAAACACTCCTTCTGTTGCCTTCATAAGACCCTGCATAAAAGTCACCTTCGGGATTGGTGTTTGAGTCCACACGTGTGCGGTTCAGACATGAGATTACACATAAACAGCACCCATGAGGTGACCAGTGGAGCATGCAATACAATAAGCTGGGGTACTTGTACATTTTGGATTCCTGGGTCTCGCATGAAAAGAGCGCCTCTTTCTTAACAGTACCCTCCCACCAAAGTCCAAGAATTGGGTCTCACTGGTCCCAATGTTTCTGGCTTGAATCAAGCTCCATCCTGAATCAATCACTTTGAACAGAGGTGGGGGCAGCAAGGGAACACTCTGTCAGCCAAGACAACTGGAGAGCAAGGGAGGGTGTCTGCTGATTGTGAAGAGAAACAGATTTCAAGCCTAAGAGGAAGCCCTTTCCAACAATGAGAGCCAATCAGTATCTGATAGGCTATGACTTAAGGACTGAGCTCCGGGTTACTCGAAGTCCTCCAGCAGAGGCTGATGATCATAAATCAGGTTTGCTACTGAGGAGTTTCTATATCAAGTAAAAAGCTGGGGTAAATGAAGGTCTCGCATTAGTTCTCTATGGCTACTCTAACAAATTGCCACAAGCGTGGTGGCTTAAAACAACACAGAGGGCCTTCCCTGGTGGTCCAGAGGTTAAGAATCCACCTTGCAATGCAGGGGACATGGGTTCGATCCCTGGTTGGGGAACTAAGATCCCACATACCATGGAGCTTAAGCCCACGCACCACAGCTAGAGAGTTTGCATATTGCAATGAAAGATCCCACTTCATGCAACAAAGATCCTGGGTGCTGCAACTAAGACCCAATGCAGCAACCTCCACCTCCCTCCCCCGAAAAAAAACACTCAGATGCATTCTTTTGCAGTTTTATAGGTTAGAAATCTAACATGAATACCACTAGACTAAAATCTAAGTGTCAGCAGGGCTGTGCTCCTTTCTGGATGCTCTGGGAACAGTCTGTTCCCTCACCTTTTCCAACTTCCAGAACCACCTGCGCTCCTTGATCTATGCTCCCCTTCCGCCTCCTTCAAGGCCAGCAACAGTGGGTTGAGTCCTCCCATCACATCTCTCTGCTCTCCTCTTCTGCCTCCCTCTTCCATCCTCTAGGAGCCTTGTGATTATGTTGGTCCCACCCAGATAATCCAGGATAATCTTCCTATTTGAAGGTCGACTGACTAGTATAACTTTACTTCCCATCTATAACTTTACTTCCCTTTTGCCACGTAATGTAACATATTCCCAGGTTCATGGGATTAGAATGTAGACACCTTTGAGGGCCACTATTCTGCTTACCAGAGGACCCCCATGTCCCATCCCAGCCAGAGATTCAGTGGTCCCATAACTTGTTGGATTGTTGGGTCTTTTCAAGTAGGACAAAGATTCAGGCACCATCGGGCACCATAGTAACACTCTTCAAACCCCCTAAGAGCACATCACATGTTAATTGTTTGCTTTGAAACCAGAAGGCAAGTTACACAGTAATTACCTCTTTTTGCGTGCATATGTGCTCAGTCACTTCATTCTTGTCTGACTCTTTGCAACCCTGTGGATTGTAGCCCACCAGGCTCCTCTGTCCATGGGATTCTCCAGGCAAAAATACTGGAGCAGGTTGCCATACCCTCCTCCAGGGGATCTTCCCAACCCAGGGATCGAATGCACATCTCTGACATTGGCAAGCAGATTCTTTACCCACTGAGTCATCTGGGAAGGCCATCTCTTTGTCTGTTAGCAGCAGTTACACTCCAGTCTGCAGGAGGTGTACAATGACTGTGGGTTCAACCTCATTCTAAGGAAATGCTATTAAGGGTCTTTGTAACAAAAGAGCCATTAGAGAGCACTTGAAATTATAGTGCTGCCTGCGTTAGAAAAGTCCCTGCCGTCTCCCAGAGAGGAGACAGAGAGAGTGGCAGATAGGCAGCAGGGGAGGGAGGCTTCTCCCCTGGACTCCCCTTGGCCCCATGAAAGCTGGAGTGTTCTGGGCCATGGCCCAAAGGTGGTGATATATAATAAGAGTGGTTCTTCACTGCTACTTCCTGGGTGACAGGCATGGAGCTGGGGCTTTAAACATCCCAGAGCCAAGTTGCCGAGTGATGCGACTCCTTCAGGGCCTTCCCAGGCTGACAGGAACATGTCAGAAACATGTTTCAAGGACAGAGGGGCTGAGGCCTCCAGGGATGGGACTAAGAGGGCTGAGTATGACCTGGGAAAGGCATTCAGGCGTCAGCCGGCCAGAACTATCCTGAGCCAACCTGCACTCTTGGCAAAGGCGTGCAGGGAGAAATAGCACTGAGCAAGAGGAATAGAAGAAAGAAGCTTATTTTTTAAAGCATGCAGTTTGGAGCAGAAGAGTGAGGCTGGGGACTTCCCTGGTGGTCCCGGGACTAAGAATCCATCTTACAAAGCAGGGGACATGAGTTCCATCCCTGGTTAGGGACTAAGATTCCACATGCTGTGGGGCAACTAAGCCCACACACCGTGACTAGAGAAAGCCTGAGGGCCACAGTGAAGACCTAGCATTCAGTTCAGTTCAGTTCAGTCACTCAGTCATGTCCCCATGGACACCATGGACCACAGCACGCCAGGCCTCCCTGTCCATCACCCACTCCCAGAGTTTACTCAAACTCATGCCCATTGAGTCGGTGATGCCATCCAACCATCTCACCCTCTGTCGTCCCCTTCTCCCGCCTTCAATCTTTCCCACATAGCCACAAAGAAGAAGTGTGAAGCTGGCCATGGACTCAAGCCAGGCTAAGGAAAGTCTTGTCTTCCAGGTTAACATATTTATTCCTTCACCATCAGGAACCATTGAGAGAGTGGGTTGGGACGTGATTGTACCCTTTAGACAGATCTTTCTGTCAACTGTATAGACCTGGGGTCAGCAAACTTTTTCTATGGAGGACCAGATAGTAAATATTAATATTTTAGGCTTTGCACACCATCTGCTTTCTGTCATAACAACTCAACTCTGCTGTTACAGTGCCAAAACACCACAAGATCATATCTAACCAAATGAGCGCAGGTCTGTTCCAATAAAACTTTATTTGAAAAGCAGGCTGGGGGGTCAAATTTTCCCATGGGCCACAGTTTGCCAACCCCTGGTCTAGATAATGGATTTGAAGAATATGTGTATCCGGTGCTCCTGTAACTCAAGATTCCCACCCACTGCTCTTGTATTCATTGGCATGTTTAAATGGATCTTTGGACTGGCTGAAATAATAAAGGTAACAGCCATTTATCATATTACTATAACTTCTTATAGTTTATAGGGCTCTCTCTCGTAAACTATTTCACATGATCCATGCATAAGTTGAAGACACGAGGACTCAGAAAAGTTAAATGACTTGCTCGGATTTGCGCAGTTCTCAGGCACTTTTGAATCTGTTTGAGATCAGCTTTGCCAAGGATCATGTCTCTTTCCCAGGTTCATGTTTTCCTCTTATTAAAATTTAACTCAGATGACCATTACATCTACTACTGTGGGCAGGAATCCCTCAGAAGAAATGGAGTAGCTATCATGGTCAACAAAAGAGTCCGAAATGCAGTACTTGGATGCAATCTCAAAAATGACAGAATGATCTCTGTTCGTCTCCAAGGCAAACCATTCAATATCACAGTTATCCAAGTCTATGCCCCAACCAGTAACGCTGAAGAAACTGAAGTTGAACGATTTTATGAAGACCTACAAGACCTTTTAGAACTCACACCCAAAAAGAGATGTCCTTTTCATTATAGGGGACTGGAATGCAAAAGTAAGAAGTCAAGAAACACCTGGAGTACAGGCAATTTTGGCCTTGGAATGCGGAATGAAGCAGGGCAAAGACTAATAGAGTTTTGCCAAGAAAATGCACTGGTCATAGCAAACACCCTCTTCCAACAACACAAGAGAAGACTCTACACATGGACATCACCAGATGGTCAACACCAAAATCAGATTGATTATATTCTTTGCAGCCAAAGATGGAGAAGCTCTATACAGTCAACAAAAAGAAGACCAGGAGCTGACTGTGGCTCAGATCATGAACTCCTTATTACCAAATTCAGACTTAAATTGAAGAAAGTAGGGAAACCAGTAGACCATTCAGGTATGACCTAAATCAAATCCCTTATGATTATACAGTGGAAGTGAGAAATAGATTTAAGGGCCTAGATCTGATAGATAGAGTGCCTGATGCACAATGGAATGAGGTTCGTGACATTGTGCAGGAGACAGGGATCAAGACCATCCCCATGGAAAAGAAATGCAAAAAAGCAAAATGGCTGTGTGGGGAGACCTTACAAATAGCTGTGAAAAGAAGAGAGGTGAAAAGCAAAGGAGAAAAGGAAAGATATAAGCATCTGAGTACAGAGTTCCAAAGAATAGCAAGAAGAGATAAGAAAGCCTTCTTCAGCAATCAATGCAAAGAAATAGAGGAAAACAACAGAATGGGAAAGACTAGAGATCTCTTCAAGAAAATTAGAGATACCAAGGGAACATTTCATGCAAAGATGGGCTCGATAAAGGACAGAAATGGTATGGACCTAACAGAAGCAGAAGATATTAAGAAGAGGTGGCAAGAATACACAGAACTGTACAAAAAAGATCTTCACGACCCGGATAATCATGATGATGTGATCACTAATCTAGAGCCACACATCTTGGAATGTGAAGTCAAGTTGGCCTTAGAAAGCATCACTACGAACAAAGCTAGTGGAGGTGATGGAATTCCAGTTGAGCTGTTTCAAATCCTGAAAGATGATGCTGTGAAAGTGCTGTGCTCAATATGCCAGCAAGTTTGGAAAACTCAGCAGTGGCCACAGGACTGGAAAAGGTCAGTTTTCATTCCAATTCCAAAGAAAGGCAATGCCAAAGAATGCTCAAACTACCACACAATTGCACTCATCTCACATGCTAGTAAAGTCATGCTCAAAATTCTCCAAGCCAGACTTCAGCAATACATGAACCGTTAACTCCCTGATGTTCAAGCTGGTTTTAGAAAAGGCAGAGGAACCAGAGATCAAATTGCCAACATCCGCTGGATCATGGAAAAAGCAAGAGAGTTCCAGAAAAACATCTATTTCTGCTTTATTGACTATGCCAAAGCCTTTGACTGTGTGGATCACAATAAACTGTGGAAAATTCTGAAAGAGATGGGAATACCAGACCACCTAACCTGCCTCTTGAGAAATCTATATGCAGGCCAGAAAGCAACAGTTAGAACTGGACATGGAACAACAGACTGGTTCCAAATAGGAAAAGGAGGACGTCAAGGCTGTATATTGTCACCCTGCTTATTTAAGTTATATGCAGAGTATATCATGAGAAACGCTGGACTGGGAGAAACGCTGGACTGCAAGAAACACAAGCTGGAATCAAGATTGCCGGGAGAAATATCAATAACCTCAGATATGCAGATGACACCACCCTTATGGCAGAAAGTGAAGAGGAACTAAAAAGTCTCTTGATGAAAGTGAAAGAGGAGAGTGAAAAAGTTGGCTTAAAGCTCAACATTCAGAAAACGAAGATCATGGCATCCGGTCCCATCACTTCATGGGAAATAGATGGGGAAACAGTAGAGACAGTGTCAGACTTTTTTTGGGGCTCCAAAATCACTGCAGATGGTGACTGCAGCCATGAAATTAAAAGACGCTTACTCCTTGGAAGAAAAGTTATGACCAACCTAGATTGTATATTCAAAAGCAGAGACATTACTTTGCCAACTAACGTCCGCCTAGTCAAGGCTATGGTTTTTCCTGTGGTCATGTATGGATGTGAGAGTTGGACTGTGAAGAAGGCTGAGCGCCGAAGAATTGATGCGTTTGAACTGTGGTGTTTTAGAAGACTCTTGAGGGTTCCTTGGACTGCAAGGAGATCCAAGCAGTCCATTCTGAAGGAGATCAACCCTGGGATTTCTTTGGAAGGAATGATGCTAAAGCTGAAGCTCCAGTACTCTGGACACCTCATGTGAAGGGTTGACTCATTGGAAAGGACTCTGATGCTGGGAGAGATTGGGAGCAGGAGGAGAAGGGGATGACCGAGGATGAGATGGCTGGATGGCATCATGGACTCGATGGACGTGAGTCTGAGTGAACTCTGGGAGTTGGTGATGGACAGGGAGGCCTGGCGTGCTGCGATTCATGGGGTCACAAAGAGTCGGACACGACTGAGCAATTGAACTGAACTTAACTGAGTAAGAAAACATAAAGGCTGCTTGAGCAGCTCAGTCTTTCAGGGTGTACTAGGATGGTGGGAACTCCTCCCCAAATTCCAAATTCCATAGTGCTGCCTGAGGAGCAGCAAGTGGTACAGGCCCTGGGCTCCAGCCTGAGGCTGGGTTGCAGAATGCGGCAGGTTGTGGGGATAGTGGCAGGGTCTCAGCTCTCCCTCTGCACCCAGCCGAGAAGATGACTCCTTCAGGAGGACAGCAGCTATATCCAGGAGGTCAGTGCCTGGGACCTGGCTTCAGAAATCTCATTCATTCATAAGGATGATGGTGACATCCATGTTAAAGCTATCCAGAGTTGAGGAAAGATATGCAGGGAGTTGAAGAGTCAGGCAATTTCCTGGAGTGGAAGGAACAAGGAAAGCTTGGTATTGCAGGCCCAAATTCAAGATGATAACCCCTGCCTGGAGATTAGGAGAAGAAAATGGCAACCCACTCCAGTATTCTTGCCGGGAGAATCCCACGGACAGAGGAGCCTGGTGGGCTACAGTCCATGGGGTCACAAAGACTCAGACATGACTAAATGAGTACGCACACAGAGGTTAGGGACCCAGTTCATGATAATGGCTCTTGGTGTATAAGGTGGAGGGGTTGGCGATTCCAATGATTGGGCTTCCCAAGTGGCATTTAGTGGGTGTGTCCAAGGAGACTCGTATACAAAAACATACAGGATAATCCTGCATGACAAAGATGGCCTCTTGTCTCATGTGAATTTCAGAACTTTTACTGGACATTCGTGTAATTGTAAAACCTGATCTGAATGATCTGAGCCTGGATCTGACCACTTTTTTACAAGCAAACACGAAACAATCTTCTGAGATGTTTTAACATTATTAAATTTCCAGCAATTCAACTCTTGTAAATCAAAGTGAAACTCAACTTTGTTTTATTCAAGACTTGCCACAGACCATTCACTATTTTAGAAAATGGAATCACAAAATGGAGACCCAACTTACAGTATTTCACTCATTAGGCAGTATGTCTAGGTCTATACTTGGAGCTGTCAAATTTACAGTGAATCTCAAATAAGTGCAAGCTTCCAACTCCTTTTGTAAATTCTTAGCTCATATTTTGAATTGATTATAGACTGGTGGCTCAGACAGTAAAGAATCTGCCTGCAGTGTATGAGAGCTGGGTTTGATCCCTGGATCAGGAAGGGCTCCTGGAGGAGGGCATGGCAACCCACTCCAGTTTTCTTGCCTGGAGAATGCCATGGACAGAGGAGCCTGGAGGGCTACAGCCTATAGGATCACAAAGAGTCGGACATGTGATCTATAGGATCACAAAGCACAAATGCACGCATAGGTTATATTATCTGGGGATTGCACTTTAGCACAGTAAAGGAGGCATTAATACATTTGGTGGGGGAGAGAGGTGGGATTGAAGAGCTGGTAGGGCTGATGCCACCCACAACCCCTTGACCATCCCTGCCCCCTTGAACCCAGCCTGTTAGCCATCTCTGCGCCAGAGTATTTTAGCCCTTTGCTTCTCCCTGTCTTAGCTCAGGTTGATAGAACAAATACCAACTGGGTGGCCTAAATGACAGTTTCTTGTCTTTTATAATTCTCAAGGGTGGAAGTCCAAGATCAGAAGGCCAGTATGGGTTCCTATGAGGGCCCTCTTCCTGGCGAGTAGATTGCCTTTGTGCTGTGTCCTCACATGTCCAAGACAGAGAGACAGCTCTGATCCCTTCCTCTTCTTAAATGGGTACTTAGCCCACAGATGTAGGGTCAGAGGGCTCCACAATCACAGCCTCTTCTAAACCCAATAACCTCCCGAAGTCCCCACCTTCTAATACCATTGCATTGTGGATTAAAGCTTCAACATATGAATGAGGAGTGGGGGAGGAAGGGCACAAACATGCAATCCATAGTACTTCATATACTGGTTTAGATTAATTTATTCAACAAACGGGAGCCAGATTAATTGTAAGACAAGGTGGTATACTTCCTATGCTGCTGCTGTTATTGCTGCTAAGTTGCTTCAGTCGTGTCTGACTCTGTGCAGCCCCATAGATGGGAGCCCACCAGGCTCCCCCGTTCCTGGGATTCTCCAAGCAAGAACACTGGAGTGGGTTGTCATTTCCTTCTCCAATGCATGAAAGTGAAAAGTGAAAGTGAAGTTGCTCAGTCGTGTCCGACTCTTCACGACCCCATGGGCTGCAGCCTACTAGGCTCCTCCGTCCATGGGATTTTCCAGGTAAGAGTACTGGAGTGGGGTGCCATCACCTTCTCCGATACTTCGTATGGGGAACATGAAAATGAATAAAGTGTGGCTCCTGTTCTCCAGGAATTCCCAGCTTAGCTGGGGTGTCCGAAGACCCATTCCCTCCCATCTCCAGGATCTGGAGATAAATGCCGTAGCATCAACAGCAACGAGCAGTACTTCTCCAGCTCTCCCCACTGCCCACTATCGGTCAAAGTCCATCCAGATGTTTCCTGGGAATTCCTAACAGATATGTCCTCTGGTCTCATTACCAAGCCCTCTAGCCCGCAGGTGGCAAAACCCTTCTGCCTCCTTGGCTGGATGCAGCCCAGCTACTGAGAGCACTCGCCCTCATCAGCGTTGCCCCTGTGGCTGCTGGGAGGGTGAGACATGGGCACAGCCACCAATATTGCTGCTTTTGCCAGAAACCCCATTTACCGAGGCTGGGATAGGTGGTGGGCATCACCCAGGCCTCCCAAAGAACCCAGCATCCTTCCTGTACCAGGAGCTTCCACCACGGCTACTGCTGCCACGTCCTGCTCCATAGCCCCCTCCTGTCATGGGCACGGCTAACACACTGTGCCCTGGGGACTCCCCCATGCTGGGGCCACCTCTGCTGCATGGAGGAGGGAGAATTCCTCTTAGCACCTCCCCACTCCCCGCCACCCCTGCCAATGGTGCTGGCTTGGGCACCCAATTGCTCACGGAGATTTGGAGTAAAGACAACCTTTTTAGGCAGGAAGGTGAGGGCAGATGTAGGGTCAGAATGCTTGCTTTTGCATCCAGATCTGCC
Organism: Oryx dammah; assembly: GCF_014754425.2. Lineage (NCBI taxonomy): Eukaryota > Metazoa > Chordata > Mammalia > Artiodactyla > Bovidae > Oryx > Oryx dammah. Next base: position 15,059,433 of record NW_024070210.1, on the reverse strand, counting down.
ATCGACTGCATGACCTTGGACAAGAAATTAAGTTTTTGAGCCTCAGTTTCCATGTCAGAAACACAGGTAAGACAACAGTAACTATCTCAAAGGTTTTGTATGGAGATGAATGATAATAATAAGGCTTAAATAGCATTTCGTATGAAACAAGAACTACTCTAAGAGATTTAAGCCTCACTTCTATTATCAATCGCCTTTTATAGAGTGGGAACTAAGGCACACAGTAATTAACTTCAACTGTCAGAGGTCACACAGCTAATAAATGATATAGCCAGCATTTGAACCCAGACCCTTCAGTTCCAGAGGCCACATACTTCACCTCTGTGCCACACTGTTCCCTCATGGGAAGCCCTGCTTTCAGTGATTTGCTTGAAAGAACTTGTGTCGTCCTACACAATCCTAGGACATAAGAGCTGTTATTATGCTCATTTTGCAGAGGAGGCAACTGAGGCAAGCAAGAATAAGCAAACAGATTACAGAAGATACTGCACTTAAAGTGTGTAGCACTAATTACATGTTAGCCTGCTTTTCCCAGGACTTAGACATGCACCCAGGGCCTGGGCTGGGGGAACTCTCTGAGGTCCGGGATCGCCACGGTGCCACAAACTACTGAAGTAAGGCCAAATGTGGTTAGTACCCCTGGAGTGACTTGGAACACCATCAAATTCTTATTTATTGACCATTTTCAGATCCCAAATAGTTTTCTTTCCAGGTTCTCTAGAGTCCACATGCCTTTGTTTGCATCCTAGTTCTGTTGTTGAGTCTTAACCATGCACAAGAAATATGACCTTTCAGAAATTCCACTTCCACATCAATTATGTACATAAAATAACATACTGCTCCTCAAAGTGTGGTCCGTGGACCAGCAGCATCAACGTCACCTGGGAGCTGGGTGGAGATGAAGAATCTCAGACTCCTCCTTAGGCCTGCTGGATCAGAGTCATTTTAGTAAGATTCCTGGAGATTCGTGTGCATGGGCATATCCAACCCGTAGCGCTGTTAGTGGGAGGACGATAATGATGAACCCCAAATATTTAGATGGGGTAATAGACAACCAACTCTTGAAGTTCTTAAAGGGATGGGAATACCAGACCACCTTATCTGTCTCCTGAGAAACCTGTGTGTGGGTCAAGAAGAAACAGTTAGAATCTTACATGGAACAACTGACTGGTCCAAAACTGGGAAAGGAGTACAACAAGGCTGTATGTTGTCAACCTGCTTATTTAACGTCTGTGCAGAATATAACATGTGAGATGCCAAGCTGGATGAATCAAAAGCTGGAATCAAGACTGCAGTAAGAAATATCAACAACCTCAGATATGCAGGTGATACCACTCTAATGGCAGAAAGCAAAGAGGAAACTAAAGAGCCTCGTGATGAGGGTGAAAGAGGAGAGTGAAAAAGCTGGATTAAAACTCAACATTCAAAAAATTAAGATCGTGATGTCTGGTCTCATCACCTCATGGCAAATAGATGAGGTTGTTCAGTTCAGTTCAGTCACTCAGTCGTGTCTGACTCTTTGCGACCCCATGGACTACAGCACGTTAGGCCTCCCTGTCCATTGCCAACTCCCAGAGCCTATTCAAACTCATGTCCATCAAGTCAGTGATGCCATCCAACCATCTCATCCTCTGTCATCCCCTTCTCCTTCCGCCTTCAATCTTTCCCAGTGTCAGGGTCTTTTCCAATGAGTCAGTTCTTCATATTAGGTGGCCAAGGTATTGGAGCTTCAGCTTCGACATCAGTACTTCCAATGAATAGTCAGGACTGATTTCCTTTAGGATGGACTGGTTGGATCTCCTTGCTGCCAAGGGGACTCTCAAGAGTCTTCTCTAACACCACAGTTCAAAAGCATCAATTCTTTGGCACTCAGCTTTCTTTACAGTCCAACTCACATCCATATGACTACTGGAAAAACCATAGCTTTGACTAGACGGACCTTTGTTTGCAAAGTAATGTCTCTGTTTTTTAATATGCTCTCTAGGTTTGTCATAGGTTTTCTTCCAAGGAGCAAGCTTCTCTTAATTTCATGGCTGCAGTCACCATCTGTAGTGATTTGGAGCTGCAGTTGCCATTTGCAGTGATTTTGGAGACAGAGAGATAAAGTCTGTCACTGTTTCCATTGTTTCCCCACCTATTTGCCATGAAGTAATGGGACCAGAACCCATGATCTTAGTTTTTTGAGTGCTGAGTTTTAAGCCAGCTTTTTCACTCTTCTCTTTCCCTTTCATCAATAGGCTCTTTAGGCTGAGCACTGAAGAACTGATGCTTTTAAATTGTGGTGCTGGAGAAAACTCTTGAGATCAAACCAGATCAATCCTAAAGGAAATCACCTGAATATTCATTGGAAGGACTGATGCTGAAGTTGAATCTCCAGTCCTTTGGCCATTTGATGTGAAAAGCCAACTCACTGGAAAAGATCCTGATGCTGGGAAAGATAGAAGGCAAAAGGAGAAGAGGGTGGCAGAGGACGAGAAGGTTGGATGGCATCACCGACTCAGTGGACATAAGTGTGAGCAAACTCCATGAGATAGCGAAGGACAAAGAAGGCTGCAGTCCATAGCGTTCGCAAAGAGTCGGACACAACTCAGTGACTGAACAATGACGACAGACACTTAACAGATAATAATAACTGATTTTGTCTAAGAGCTCATCAAGTGCTAAACCCTTAACATGCATTATTCCACTTAATTCGCGTAATGTCCTGTCAGGTGGTTTTTAGAATTGTTGTTTTGGAAATGAGGAATCAAAGGTCCAGGAAGTTCATGTGATCTCACAGCCAGTAAAGAGTAGAGGCAGGTGCCTCCAGAGTCCACCACAGCCACTACAAGCCTGTATGTTTCCAGAGCACTGCCATTAGATCTCCTAATAATGCTCCCATTAATATGACAATACTCACTTCCACAATTGAATCCCTACTATGTGTCAGAGAGTGAGCTCCATGCATTCTTAGGTTGTCTGACTCTCAGAAGTCCTTTGAGGAAACAAAGATCAGAGAGGTTAAATAATTTGCCCATAGTTGCACAGCCAGAAAGTGATAGAGTCAGGATTCTAAAGCCCAGGTCCTCCACCCAGAGACTATGCTGCCTCTTCCTGGCTTCACCCTGTCCTGCTCTGGGTTTTGTTTGTTTGTTTTTGTCCATGTTACTCATCATGTGGGATCTCAATACCCAGACTAGGACTTGAACCTGCATCCCTTGCAGTGGAAATTGTGGTGTCTTAACCACTGGACCACCAGGTAAGTCCCCCTCCTCTGTTTTTCACTTGTGTTTCCACCATAATTTCATGAGATCTGCCCTTACGCCCAGGTAATGGGATCCCTGTGCCCCTACAGTCACTCTTCTGCAGCTGTGCCCCTCCCCAAGGGACAAGGAGTCAGCAGCCACGCCTGTGCCCCTTTGTAGACAGATTCGGCATCCTCCCTGTCCCCTGGGCCTTCAGTGGCTTCCAGTGTCTACGTGGGCTTCTTTTCTGGATTCACCCTTGGGAGGTGGGTCAAGCCTCCAACATGCTCACCCCAGGCCAGATGGATGGTCAAGAGGGAGCTGTGTAGCAGAGGGTCAAAGCTTGGGGTGCAGGCCAGGGTGTCCTGGAGAAAGAGAAGTGGGAAAACCACAGGTCGGGGGTACCCTCTCATTCCAGCCACACAGGTGAGGGGTGGGCCTGATCTCAGGCCTTGCCCTCCAGTTGGGTCCTGCAGATACATCCTACCTCCACTCTTTGGTCTTAAGTTCCTGAATGAGAAACGTTTTGACATAAACTTCTCTCAGCTGCCCATGGCCTAAGCAGGGACATGCCCTCTATAAGTACAATGAGAAAACACAAAGCCAAGGGGTCTCATTGACTTAGCCCCAGCTTCAATCCTGGTTATTAACAGTGTGGGAGACAAGGGGATCCCCAATCGTCCACAGGCCCCTAGTCTCAGCAGACAGACCAACAGGCTGAGACTCCCCCTACCCCGCCAACTGTCAGCTGTCCCAGGTCCTGCCTAGATGGGAGGGGGCGCAGGCAAGGATGCAGCTTGTCATGTGTGAACCATGCAGGGTGGGCACACGGAGGGCGCTCAGAAAGATTATCTCACAGTTCAAACTCGTTAATGAAAGAAATAAATTAACCAAGCTCATTTTTCAGGGAATTCTTGTGTAAACTGGAAATTTTCCAGTCTGTGAGCCCTGTGCCAGGCCCTCCCATAAATCACAGCAAGTAGGCTGTCGGCTTGGCAGAGGGGGAAGGGGCGAGGGGGCGAGCATCCAAGCAGAGGGGAAGCCGGTTGCCGGCCCGGTGGGGCTATGCTGGGAGGACCGTGTCCTCCCAGCACCTTCTGCCTCCATGAAGCCCTGGGAAAAGAAAGGAAAAGAAAGAGCAGTGGCAAGAAGCAACCATGGGGCTTCGGCCAGCCTGTCAGCAAACACTCCTAGCCACCGACACCCTTAACCTGGGAGAAGCCCCCGAAACAGGTCATTTTTTAATTGAATACAGTATTAATTACCACGTGCACCATTAACGGTTTGTGGGATTTGACTAATTAATGTAATAGTTTTTGAGTCACGCTCATTAAATATGAAAATTACGCTGGTGAAAGATATTGGTTTCATTATCAATCTTATATGGACAGGATGGGGGCAGGGACCAGCGGCAGATGGGATGGACCCCTGCCTGTCTCTTCTAGCTGCGGAGAGCTTTATTGGGGTTCCACAATCAAGGGGAGCCCGCAAGGGCCTGGTGGAGGAGAGAGGGACGATGATCCTGAGGGAGTGCTGGGAGCAAGCTCTCATCAGGCATGACCTCTGATGAGGCAGTGACCACACAGGGCTCTGAAAACCAGATCCCTGGGTTCCTTCATAGCACAGACTTGTGCAGGTGAAAACCCTCTCTTAGATTCATTCATTCATTGAGGTATGGTGTGGTGGACACTCGTGGCCCACTGTCTAATACAACGCCCAGCCCACCCCCTCACTTCTAGCCTGCCTCCACCTCAGGCTTACAGAAGGAATTATTAGATTCTTAGACGCACAGCCTCCTTTGCAGCTAAGGATGGTCATGTGACACAATGTGGCCAATAAAATTTAAAGGAGAGGAGCAAGATGGAAGGAATAGCTATTGCTGGCATCCCTGTTCCTTGTCTTCTGTTTGGAGCTGTGGCAGCTGTGTTTTGAACATGAGGGAAAAGCCAAGAGACAGGCAATTAGGTGCAGAGAAATACTGTTTGATTCCACTTACACAAGATACCTAGAAGAGTCAAATTCATAGAGTCAGAAAGTACATCAGTGGATGCCGTGGGCTGGGGGGTGAAGAATGGGGAGTTAGTGTGGACAAAATTTCAGCTCAGGAAGATGAGAAATTTGGGAGATGATGATACTGAGAGTTGCACACCAATGTTAATGGATTTAGTGCTTCTGAACTGTACAGTTAAATATAGTTTAAAAAGTATGCTTTGTATTACGTGACCTTTACCACAATAAAAACACATGTATTTATGTTAAAAGCCCAGAGACTTGCAGATATGCTGGCCCTGATGCTGTTGAACCACCGAACCATCCCCAGGGTCATCTACTCTCAGACTCTGTTCTCAGAGAAAAAAGTAACCCTCTATTTGTTGAAAACACAATAAAGGTTCTTTCTGTTATTTGCTTCTCAAAGTGTTTCTAATAGATACACTTGATGAAGGCACTAGGCTAGGTATGGCGAGAGTCAAGTGAAGAGAAAGTGGCTCAGTCATGTCCGACTCTTTGCGACCCCATGGGCTATATAGTCCATGGAATTCTCCAGGCCAGGATACTGGAGTGGGTAGCCTTTCCCTTCTCCAGGGGTTTTTCCCAACCCAGGGATCGAACCCAGGTCTCCCTCATTGCAGGGAGATTCTTTACCAGCTGAGCTATCAGGGAAGCCCAGAGAAAGTCAAAGAAGCTTACAATTTAATCACCATAAAGAGCAAAAAAGATTTAAAAATTTCTAAAATACTCACCATTTATGTCAGCCAATGCCAGACGTCAGTTGCGTGGCTTCCGAGGCTTGCTCTTCAGCTGGGGAGCCCCATAGAGCTTTATGATTACTTACAGCCGGGACACACCCCGACCTTCCAGTGCCCGTGACCTGCTGGTTCTCAAACATTTAGAGCACCGCCCGCGGATACAGCAGCCTGAGTTGTTCAAAGGAAGATGGGCAGGTTCGTACAGGAAGCCTTTGTGGTCAGGGAAGAAGGTGAACTGGGCTTTGAAGGATGGACAGGATTTCCAAAGGCAGAAACGGAAGAGGGGAGGAGGGGACTGCTGCCTCTGGTAAGTGAGGAAAAGACGGCAAACAGGGCCCAGAGGTGGGACAAGGGAAGTCCATCTCAAGGGTTAAAAAGTAGCCCCGTAGAGTTACAATGGAAGGAAGAGAGTGTGGGATCCCTGCTCTCTGACCTGCTGAATCCCATCCCCGCCCCTGTGGACAGGCAGTGAATTCATAGAAAACAGCAAGATGTAGAAGAGGGCCTTGAGCACAGGGTGACAGATAAACTGTATTCTTCCTGCTTCGTACAAGATCTGACACATGCCCACTTGGCACTCAGTAAATGCTAATGAAATAGACAGACATAGGGCAGGGTAGTAGAAATAATAACAATGACCATTGAATGGGACCTGGTATGTTCCAGGCATGGTCCCAGGCACCTCACATGTGTTACTTCCCTTTGATTTAACCAGACCGATTTGAGTTCTAACTATTCCCTCCCAAGCTCTCAGGCCCTCTCATGCAAGTTTGTTGACCTCTTTGAACATCAGTTTCCTCAACTGCAAAATGGTGAGAGTAATATCTGATTGATATATTTATTCTGGTGAGTAATTAGATGGCTGGATGGCATCACTGACTCAATGGACATGAACCTGGGCAAACTCCAGGAGATAGTGAGGGGCAGGGAGGCCTGGCCGTGCTGAGTCCATGGGATCACAAAATATCAGACACGACTTAGCCACTGAATAACAACAGCAACAAGAATAACACCACCAATAATAGCTCATATCTATTAAGTACGTGCTGTAGGTCAGATCCTGTGCAAAATGTGTAATGCTCACTATCTTATTTATTCTTAAGCCAATAAGGTAGGTACTTTTGTTATCTGCTCATTACAGACAAACAGCCTGAGGCTCAGAGAGGTTAAGTCACTTGTCTAAGGCCACATAACTGGTAATAGGAGAATCCTAGAAAAGCTCATTCATGCAGTGGGTAGAAATAAGGAGAAGACAAGACAGACTCTTTTTCTTGAAGAGCTTTTCATGTGACTGAGTAGCCTCAAAGGTAGTAGCCAGCAAACAGGGCCACTATCCTGGAGTGCCCATTGTATAATCCTGCAGAGAAGGAACTTGGCAGGGCAGTGGTGGGTCATCCCCAAGAAGTGGGGGAATTTACTTTGCCTATAGCAAAAATGTAAATGAATAGAAGTTTCTTTTCCTCCCATAATAATGCATCTGGAAATGGAAGTTGAGGCTTGGGAGCCTAGTTGCATTGCATGCATGCTCGGTCATGTCCAACTCTTTTGCGACCCCATGAACTATAGCCTGCCAGACTCCTCTGTCCATGGCAGTTTTCCAGGCAAGAATGCTAGAGTGGGTTGCCATTTCCTACTCCAGGGGATCTTCCCTACCCAGGGATTGAACCTGCATCTCTTGAGTCTCCTGCACTGGCAGGTGGATTCTTTACCACTGTGCCACCTGGGAACCCCCTGAGGCTTGGGGGCAGTGCTCTATGATTCAGATTCTTTACAGCCTCCCATATGTTGGCTTGGGTTCTTAAGCTTACCACCTCATGCTCACAAAACAGCTGCCTCATCTCCCAACATTATATCCACATACTACTATGCCAAGCAGGAATAGAATAGGGAGAAAGGCCCTCCCCTTTTATCCAAGGTAACAAACCTTCCCTGGAGTTTTCTACAAACTTCTTTTTGCAGGTACTGGTGGGACCCAAGTGACATGGCCATGTTTAGCTGCAAAAGACACTGGGAGAATGAGTATGTGACTTTGCATCCTGTTTAGAGCAAGACAGGTAAAACAGAGGGGGCTTTGGAATGGCTTTGGGTAGCTGTGATGTCTGTCACACAATTTCACACAGCTTTGCAGGGCAGACCTGGGACTGGTTAGGGTCCTGCAGGGGGCTCGTGGCCACTACACTCCTCCCTGATCCTGTCGAAACAAGCAGATTGTCTCCACAAATCAGGGTAGCCTCGTGGTAGGAGTGTGGCTCTCACTGCTGTTTGAACTTGGGCGTTGCCTCACCAGTGAAGCAGGGTTGCTCTGAGAATGAATGAGATAAGCTCTGTAGATTTGTTTGGTAGCAGAGCAAGTAACTTTACCCACAAGTCAGAGCCTCAAGGCCAGAGGAGACGCAGAGGGAAGACAGGAGACCCAGCCCTGGTGTTCCAGCCCACCTATCACAGGATGTGCAGCCCTCCATTACCAAAATGCCATCTCCATCCCTTGCAAGTTATCTATTGGTACCACTGATTATTCTTGTTAATCAGTGTTTGCTGAGTGAAGGAACTGAGCATCAAAGAATTGAAGCTTTTGAGCTGTAGTGTTGGAGAAGACTCTTGATTGTCCCTTGGACTGCAAGGAGATCCAACCAGTCCAACTAAAGGAAATCAGCCCTGAATATTCATTGGAAGGACTGATGCTGAAGCTGAAACTCCAATACTTTGGCCACCTGATGCAAATAACTGACTCAATGGAAAAGACCCTGATGCTGGGAGAGATTGAAGGCAGGAGGAGAAGGGGACGACATAGGATGAGGTGGTTGGATGGTATCACCGACTCGATGGACATGAGTGTGAGTCAGTTCCGGGAGTTGGTGATGGACAGGGAACCCTGGCATGCTGCAGTCCGAGGGGTCACAAAGAGTCGGACACAACTGAGCGACTGAACTGAACTGAGTAAAGGAGAGAGACCCACTTGGGCCAAAAAACTCTTTCAAGGGGGCCCAGAGCAGGCAGGAGAGATTGCAGCAGAAACAAGGAAGGCAAAGGCCCTCAGAGGAAAATCAAAGTCCCCTTCACTCTGGGCTCTCTCCTCCTGAGCACCGGGAAGGGACCTGGGGACGCTGGGCCTGTTGGTGACAGTGAGTGACTGCAGTGTAAGCCCTGGGGAGGGGGCCGTGCCAGCCCCATTATGTTTATGGCCCTGGCTTGGCGGGCTCCCAGGGCAGTTCAAGGGGTGGCTGAGAGCCAGGTGGGGGGCTGGGGAAGGCAGCACCTGCAGGGTTGGGGGGATGAGGGAAAAGATGGAGGGAGGGGTGAAGTGGGGAAGAGGGAGAGCGGGACAGTGAGTGTGTAAAAACTAAGCCCTGGTTGAAAGACCGTTTCATTTATTTTAGAGAAAGAATTAAGGATGCTGCTTGAGAAAACCAGAGGAGAACCGAAAAAAATAAATAAATAAAAAGCCAAGACAGAGCAATAGACAGAAGGACAGGAGGGGACAGGAATTAACAGGGCTGGCACCAGATAAGAAGGGGGTACATCTCAGAGGTGGGGGAACTTGCTTGGGTCTCAAAGAATGGCTTTGAACTTGGCTTCCCTGACCCCAAAGGCCAGACTCTTCACCAGGCCACTGGCTGTGCCTAAGACATCGTGGAGATGGAAGCAGAGAGGGAGGTTCTGGGGACCTGACGGGCTGAGGGCAGAGAGGCCCCAGGTGGAAATCACCTGAGTTGGGGAGGAACTTGGTGCCCCCACGGCAGCACTGGGGACCAGCCCGGATCAAATGCCCTCGGCAGATTCTCTTCAGCCTGTGCTGGAACTTCCATCCCTGGTGGAACTGCTCTGCCTCCCTGCCTCCATCAGGTGGGGCGCTGCCTAGAGGTCAAGGGCTCTGGCTCTAGAGTTATACTGTCCGGATCCAGATCCTGGCTCTGCCACGTCAGATAACTACTTAAATCCTTATGCCTCAGTTTTCTCTTATGGAAAACGAGGGTAATGATAGTTTCCATCTAATGGAGTTGTTACAGGTATTCAATGAGGTGATGTATGTAGAGTGCTCAGAACCAGCATTGAATAAGTGCTCAGCAAGTTTAGGTGCCATTAGATAATTCTCTACTAGCAACATTCTTATACGGTTATATTGGACAATGTGCCCAAGTTAAAGACTACATTTCCCAGCTTCACTCACATTTGGGACACCAGCTGGGATGTTGTTCAACTGCTCAGTCATGTAGGACTCTTTGAGAATTCATGAACTGCAGCACCTCAGGTTCCCCTGTCCTTCACTATGTTCATTATTTGAGTTTGCTCAAGCGCATGTCCATGATGTCGGTGATGTTATCTAACCTTCTCAACCTCTGCTGCCTCCTTCTCCTTTTTCCTTCAATCTTTCCCAGCATCAGGGTCTTTTCCAATGAGTCAGTTCTTTGCATCAGGGGGCCAAGGTACTAGAGCTTCAGCATCAGTCCTTTCAGTGACTATTCAGGGTTGATTTCCTGTAGGATTGACTGGTTGGATCTCCTTGCAATCCAAGGGACTCTCAAGAGGCTTCTCCAGCGCCACAGTTCAAAGGACAGGGAAGCCTAGTATGCTGCAGTCCATGGGGTCGCAAAGAGTCAGACGTGACTTAGCGACTGAACAACAAACAATTAATTAAATTCTCTGTGCACTTTTTAAAGGTTACTTTCCATTTACAGTCACTACATAATGTTGGCTCTTTTCCTCGTGTTCTACAATACATCCTTGAGCTTCTCTTACACCCGGTGGTTTGTTTCTTCCGATTCCCCACCACTAGTAACCACTAGTTTGTTCTATATCTGTGAGTCTGCTTCTTTTTTGTTATAGTCACTGGTTTGTGTATTTTTAGATTCCATATATAAGTGATATCACACAGTATTTATCTTTGTCTGACTTATTTCAGCATAATGCCCTCCCCGTCCATTCATGTTGCTGCAAATGGCAATATTCTTTTTTATGGCTTAGGAGTATTCTGTTGTGTGTCTCTGTGTGTGTATGTTTTGATATATAACACATCTTCTGTACCCATTCATCTGTTATCTGTTGATGAACACTTAAGGTTGTTTCCAGGCAAGTATCAACAATGCTGCTGTGAACACTGAAGTACACGTATCTTTTTGAATTCACATTTTTCAGTTTTGTGGATATATACCAAGAACGGAATTGCTGGGTCATATAGTAGTTCAATTTTTAGCTTTTTGAAAAGCCTCTACATTGCTTTCCACAGTGGGTGCATCAACTTATATTCCCACCAACAGTGTCCTGGGTTCCACCATGTTCCTAATTCTCATAGCCCCCTGTGGCCAGTGGCTTCCATTGTATGATTACTGTATTGGACAGTGCAGACATAAAACTCCTCCACTATCATAGGGAGTCTGCATTGCAGGCGGATTACATAAATGCATATAAATACAGTCAAATCATCAAAAAAATAAAGGGAAGAATGTGAAGAGTATTTGGAAACCAAAATAACATTTCTGATTGCCTTAAAGGTCTTAATCAGGAGGCAGAAGCCATTGCAAGGAATGAATGGGGGTCACTCTGACCTTCCTAGTTTGTCACCGTGGTCTTGTAACTTCTCTGATGCTCGATTATCCCAACTGGAAGATGGTGAGAAATAAAACCTTCCTTGCCTAACTGGCACTCAATAAACATAAAATTTTATTATCCAAGGACCTGGAAAAAATACCACATTGTATAGCTGAAGAGACCGGAGGTTTTAGCCTAGGTGTGTGAGCGGGAGGAGATGAGGATGCAGCCAAGCTGTTCAAGCCTTTTGTTTGTCCCTGGAAGACGTGAGCCCTAGCCACTCTGCAGGCTGGGCTAGGATGCAGGAGATGTGGGTTGCACCAGAAATGCAGGGCAACATGCTAGGGAAGTGAGCCCCCAGGGACCTCAGAGGAAGCATGTAGCTCTGTAAGGTCAGGAAACAAGGCAAGCTGGGGGCCAAGGATGGGGTGGAAGGGAAAGGCTAAGGTTAAAAACCCAACTGGCAGGCTGCACATCTGAGGCTGGGAAAGCTTGTCTGGAAGGGGAAAATCAAGTAGGGGGTAGTCATTTGTTGGGGGGGCATACACAGGAGTCACAAGGTCAAGTAGATCCCATAGGCACAGAGGAGGCAAATTTAGCTTTGTGCTGATTTCAGAGACATAGCACTTCTCCTTCCCTAGCAGGTTGCAGGGGGTGGATGGGTGGTGCCGACTACCCACTTACATACGAACTAAGTCACATCCACCAAAGGCACACCCGAGATGTCCAGAGAAATGTGGACTCTGGGTCCCTACCTTCGGGGACCTGTGATTCTGGGAAACTCTGGGGTTGTGCTGGTCCCTGACACTCGGTCACATAAAGTTTGCCCACGGACCCATCACGGCTGCCGTGTCCCTGACTCCCGCTCCAAGGAACCCTGCTCTCCATTTGTCAATTTTAAGTGATAATTTCTATTCCATCTGATACATATTATAAGAATATAAACAAATGCCTCTCCCCCTATCGGCGCCATAATCACTTTCTTTTATAGCTATCATTTATTACAGGACGACAGATGGCCAGTTCGCAGAATTCCAAAGAGGCTACCCGCCGGCCAGTCACCTGGGAACACGGGCACGTTTACGTTTCTCCAAAACAGATGGGAGAGGGAGGGGGGCAGAGGGGCAGATTCCTGTCAAAACTTTGGGGCCTTCCAAAGTATGTTTCTTCTGCTTCTCCCTTTTTCCCTCTGCCTTTCTCACAGATGGTACATATAGGCCTCTCGTCCCTTCCAAACCTCCTCACTCCCTCCTGTTCATCCATTCCCCATCAGCAGCGACTGAAACTACCAATATGGTGACCTTGATGGGTGGAGACTGGGTGAGCTCTTGGCAGACCAGCTTCTGGGGACTTCCAGGGCCTGCAGCGCAGTGTTTCAGCATGGCTTGTTATTTGGGATTCAGGCTGAGGTCAGAAGCTAGAGGAGCTTCACAGAGAGTAGATGCTAAGAGTTTGATTCTCAGCCTAATGGCATACCTGTTGGCATGACTTTGAATGGACAGAAAGCCAATATGCCCTCACATTTTCATCTGAGAGGGATATTGACCAAAACTTGAACCCTGACCTTGACACCAGCATCTGGGTGAAGAGAGATTACTGATGGTGGCAGTGTGTGAAGGGATGTGGATGTTTAGATGAAGTTCTCAAGAGAGGTCTGGGAAGTACCACAGATGTAGGAAATCTGTAGGAAAAGAGGGGTGTGGGTCTCCTTGCTGCCATTAGGGTATGAAGAAGGCTTGCCAAGGCAGAGACAGTGCAGTGTTTAGTAAACAGGAACCTCCCTGACTCAGTGGGGGGTCTCTCACATTCCTGAGCAGGTCTTCCATTCCAGGGGTGTTGATCCGCTAGTCCCCAAAGGAATATTTTGAGAGAGCAGACTTGAGGAAGATGATTTCTGCTGTCATGTACAGGATAGAGGGGAATAGGGAAGAACGGAAGCTACGACAGGGGCCCACAGGGGCAGCTGGTGGAGTGGGGATGCGGGAAGCGAGACCATCTGAGAGCCACACAAAGAGGACCCCTTCAGGACAGAACTTGGCAGCAATGTGGGAGACCTGGAGGCAGGCATGGCAACCCGCTCCGGTATTCTTGCCTGGAGAATCCCATGGACAGAGGAGCCTGATGGGCTACAGTCCATGGGGTCGCACAGAGTCAGGGATGACTGAGCGACTAAGCACAGCACATTCACCCCATACATAAGACCTGAAGCCTGGCAGGTGGTCTGTGCTCAACAGATAGTTACTGAAGGAGTGAAATCCTGCTAATGGCTGACATGTACTGTGGGTTTCCTCTCTGACAGTGAGCTGGGGAATAAAGCTAAAGGCTCAGACAGCAAAGAACCCAACTGCAGTGCAGGAGACCAGGGTTCAATCCTTGGGTTGGGAAGATCCCCTGGAGGAGGAAATTGGCAACCCACTCCAGTATCCTTGCCTGCAGAATCCCATGGACAGAGGAGCCTGGGTGAACTACAGTCTACGAGGTCACAAAGAGTCGGACATGACTGAGCGACTAACACTTTTGCTTTCACTTTCGGTTTGAGCTCTTCACACACACCACCCTGGCGATGGTCTGAGAGTTCAGTGCCGTTCCTATAACCATCTCACAGAGGAGGCGATGGAAGCTCACACCGCAGTTGGAAGTGGAGATCGTTGTGACATTTCTTCAGTCTGACTCCAGAACCCGGTTGCTCACTCCCCTCTGTTCTCCTTGGGATCTCCGGAGAACATATTCTAATTACCTTTTGACAGATGAAAAGGCTGAGGCAGAAGCTGAGTGCTGGCTTCTGGTCATACAGCTACTTAGTGACGGAGAGAAGGACTAGCCACGAGATTTTTGACTCTTCCTGTTCCGCTGGGTTGCTGAGTAGGGGCACACAGTGGACTCAGGCATCTCCTGGCAGGTTTGGAGATGCCTCGGACAAGGTCATTACCCTGATGGCATCAACAGTGAGAGAGGGCAGGGCCTGGGCCCAGCCCCTCAGCTCCTGCTCTGTGCTTCCCGGTGGGTTAGCCCCTGTACCTCTCATTTATTTAAAACCTCCCATAGCTCCAGAATTGTGAATTCTCACCTCTGTTCACAAAGTCAGAACCTGGGGCAGGGAAAGGCTCGCAGCTGGCTCGGGCACTGGTACTCTGCCAGACTTTGGAGTCACTCCTTCCGTGGCTCAGGGCTCCTTCTGCAGGTTCAGAGTCAATGTGGGAGGCAGGGCCGGAGGGCGGCGAGCCTGCAGGCTTCTTCCATACACCTGTAGCGCGCGTCTGTTTTCAGGTATGCTATGCTACGCTAAGTCACTTCACTGGTGTCCGACTCTGTGTGACCCCATAGACGTTTTCACGTAGTGCTCTTAATTTCAGACAGGTGTGATCTGGGGCAGAGGGGTGAGCAGGAGGGAGGCAGAAGCCCTGGGTACAAGCATCCCAGTCCAGTGATGGAGACTTAAGAAAAATCCAGCACTGTGTCCTTATGGACCTGGCTTTCCAGACAGTGCCTAGGGGGTAGAAGGTAAATGATGAAAATTGCTCTGGGTGCCTCCCAACTCAATGAACGGAAGCTGGGAAGTAGCACTGTTTTGGGAAAAATTGACTTCCTTTAATAATTTCCTCCAAGTTTCCTAAGCTCATTTTCTTCTCCTGGCTCCATCTGTCTCATCCTTTCCTTCCAACCTCAGGTTTGTCCTACTCGAACCATTTCAGCGGGACTGGGGTATAAAGTGAAAGTCACTCAGTCATGTCCAACTCTTTGTGACCCCATGGACTATACAGTCCATGGAAATCTCCAGGCCAGAATACTGGAGTGGGTAGCCTTTCCCTTCTCCAGGGGATCCTCCCAACCCAGGGATCGAACCGAGGTCTCCCATATTGCACGCAAATTCTTTAATAGCTGATGATCCCTAGTTTCAACACTGGTCAACTGAGAGGGTTGGAGCCCTACCAAGTTCTGACAAGCTCTGCCCTAGCCCAGAAACTTCGGGCAGAAGCCCAAGGCCTTGATCCACTGTTCATGTTGTCCCGGACTGGTTGTGTGGCTCAGGATGAGTTACTCACATCCCCATTTAGCTTGCTTATTCTAAGATGCAGACACAAATCCTCAGAGATGTTGTGGGCTTGGTTTCTGACCACCACAATAGAACAGATATTGCAATAAAATGAGTCACGTGATTTTTTTTGCTTTTCTAGTACATATGCATGAGTTGTTTACTGTATTGGAGTCCATTGTGTGCAATAGATTGTGTCTGAAAAACAAGGTGCGTACCTTTATTGAAAAACACCTTGTTGCTGAAAAATGCTAACCATCATCTGAGCCTTCAGGGGATCATGGGGGTAACACCAAAAGTTACTGATCCCAGATCACCATAGCAAATATAATAATCATGAAGTCACTTGAAACAGTGTGAGAATTAGCAAAATGAGCAAATGCTGTTGGAAAAATGGAGCCAATAGACTTGCTTGACACAGTGCTACCACAAACTTTCAGTCTGTAAAAACATAAAAATA
The DNA here is from genome assembly GCF_014754425.2 of Oryx dammah. Taxonomy (NCBI): domain Eukaryota; kingdom Metazoa; phylum Chordata; class Mammalia; order Artiodactyla; family Bovidae; genus Oryx; species Oryx dammah. The sequence continues at coordinate 15,043,443 of NW_024070210.1, read as the reverse complement.
AAAAACCACGGTACCTGTGAACTGCAATAAAGTGAAGAGCAATAAAAGAGATGCTTGCAATCATAGTGTTCTCTTCTGTGGATGAGAGTGAAGGTGAATAGCAAAGAACAGCACCTGCCTGTGCAGAGTTGGCAGGGCTTGTGTTCCTTAAATGCTGGTTAGTGCTGGTAAGTGAACTAAGGAACGACACCTAAGGAGTGCCTTCTTCCAGAGCTATTTAGGCCAGGAGACAGGATCTCTCACCCGAATTTCAGGCATCAGTAGGCAATTGAGAAGCAAGGAGAGCTTTTTGGTGATGATCAATTCATATTGCCTAGCAGCCCTGGCCTGAAGATGGGTAACTATGTATAATAACAGTGGTTTGTACTTAGAAGCACTTCCAGTATGCTGGCAATGTTCAAAGCCAAGGCTCAGCGGACTCCAGCCCCTGGGTAAAAGGGGGCCACCGTCTGTTTCTGTAACCCAAGCTTTACTGGAGCACTGCCACACTTGTGTGTTTATATATCATCACAGCTGCTTTCTCATCACATTGGCAGAGTGGAGTAGCTGTGCTAGAGATCAACTGGGCTGCAAAACCTAAAATATTTGCAATCTGGTCCTTTCCAGAAAAAAATTTGCTCACCTCTGTTCCAAAGACTTGGCAGGATTAATGTCATTTAACTCCTGTCATCTGTCTAGAAACAGGTGATTGCTGTCTCTCTTTAACAGATGAAACAACTAAGGTCAGAGAGATGAAATAACTCACAATTCAATTCTGAACGTACCTAACACAGTGCAGAATCTGGGATCAGAGCACCTACGTGGGGTGAGGCTTCTCTCTCTGATAGAGTTGCCCAACTTTAACAAATAAAAATGCAGGACACAAGTTATATTTGAATTTCAGATAAACAAAAAATACTTTCGAGTGTTTGATGAGATATTTGGAATACACTTAAATTTAAAAACTAGCCATTGTTTATCTGAAACCCATGATTAACTGGATATTCTATATTTCAGCTGGCAATCTCACTGAGGACCCTGGGAGGAAGGAAAGCTCAGCCAGGCCCAGGAAGAAACCAGCATCCCTGGGGCCCGTTCCTGGAAACGTCTCTTACCGCAGCAAGATCTCTTCCTAGAAGGCTCAGGTATGGGTACTCCGATGCACTGCAATACCTTCATCCCACAAAGGTGTCTTTCACAAGGTTCTTGGGGTATCTGGGGGGCTATTGCCATGTTGCTCCAGCCCCAAGCAGCCAGAAGCAGAGAGAAAAGTTTGGGGGGAAGCACGAAGCCCCTCTCTCCCGTCCATCACCTCCCTTCCCTAGAAACCTCTGGAATCCTCCTCTCCTTTCCTCCTGTCTTTTGGTCAAAGGCCCCACGACGCTCTCTCTCCCTTTGAGATGGCATAGGAGTTTAAGAAAGAGGGGGAAAAAATATGGCAAGCCAGACTGACAGCAATCCAAGGCCAGAGGGGGACCGGAGGTGGGGGCAGAAAGAGAGAAAGAGAGAGATGCGAGGTGGGGGATGGGAGAGGGCCGTGTCTAATTTTTAATAGACTGAGACATAAACGCGGCATGATTCACTTTGAACAGGCCACCTGGATTAGATGGAAGTTAATTAAAACAATCCCTCATTTCTCAGAGCTTAAAACTTCTTAAGTCTCACTTGGGGAAGGGTGCGGCAGGACTTTTTATTACTCTTAGATGGTGTTCAGAAGGCCCATAAATACATCTCCTCTTCCTGTGATCCCATTAATCTTGCCGCCTCTCCTGCTCCTCTCTGCCAACAATCAGATCCCAGTAAACAACCTCAAGTGAAATTTGCAACTGTCAGATAAACATTAAAAATGCTTCTCTTGTCCTTTCCCATTGATAGTCCCATTAATATTGTAATGGAACAAAAAGTTATGAAAATGAATGCATGCTGGTTTTGGAAATGAATGATGCCGACCACGGCTGGGATATAGACACACATGCATATGGATGGGCTCAGAAGATAGCGGATGCTGCCCACATCCACAGCAGGGCTGTGCACTGATAGGCCAGGCAACACGCACGCCAGGGACCAAGGACAGCAGCCCACATCGCTGGGTACACGAATGTCCACACGTGTCAGGGCATCTAAATGGAATAAAGGAATTCCACCCCAGAAACTACTGGAGACACACAGCTCACCACCTGGCTTTCTACAGAGTAAAATATTATAACGATTTTTCTTTTATCATTGGTTCTCTCCTCCCTTATCTGTTTGCAGTCAGGGGTTGGGATTCTCTCTAAAGATAATAAGATATCCCGATTGATAAGGCTCTCTTGATGTTTCTTCCTCATCTATTTTCCATGCAGAGGCCTCTTTAATACACATGCATGCTCTTGTGTGTGCGTTTATCTATCTGACGAATGAGGCCTTAAAATCTGAAGGTAGAATACATGGAAACTTTATAAGAAGAAACTTCCTAAAGGAGTATTTAGGTCAAAGAATTTTATTTGATGGAGGATACGAGTTCAGGTTTTATGTGTATTACATTCGCTGTACACAATGAAACAACCAAACAAACAAAAAACCCCATGCACCAAAATCTTTTGTAGAAGGATTTTCATAACCATCTCATCCAGGCCTGGCCACGGGTTCTTGGCGGATAAGGACAACTTGTGTTTTTGCTCATTATTGTAACACAGCCCCTAGCACAGTACCTGGCACTTAGTAGCAGCTCAAGAAAGTTGATGCCAAAGAGAGGGAAAGGAGAAAGACAGGAAAGGAGGGAGAGATGGCCGTGTTGCTCTTCCTCTTCAGGGAAGTCTCTCTCCACCTGCCAGCCTGAGGCAGGAGATGGCACTGGGAGTTTCAACATCTGAGAAGGTTGACTTGAAGGTGGAATTGATGCGGAGCAGGACCTGGCCACTCCTAGCAGAGAAGTGAGCATGTTAAAAAGGACTCATCATTTGCCCAGCTTCTCTCTGTGTCTTGGGTTTTCATACTCTTTCTTCTAGTTTTTCTTTTTCGTGATCTTAATTGGTATATCAATTTTGTTGTCATTGTCGTTTAGTTGCTAAGTCAAGTTTGACTCTTTACGACCCCATGGCCTGCAGCCTGCCAGTCTCCCCTGTCCTTCACTGTCTCCCAGAGTTTGCTCAAATTCATGTCCCTTGGGTCAGTGGTGCTATCTAACCATCTCATCTTCTGCTGCCCCCTTCTCCTTTTGCCTTCAATCTTTCCCAGCATCAGGATCTTTTCATGAGTCATATCAATATATTTCCTAAAATCTTGAAGTGTGTCATTGAGAACAAGACTTCCAGAGACTTCTCTCCACCCCCATTTCAGCCATGCTTTTGACCACACACCTCAGCCTACTGAATTTTTATCCTCCTTCAAGGCCACTCCAGAAAGCCTCTTGGCCCCTTTGAATGGGTTAAGTCTCCTTGCTATGACTTCCCAGAGTGTCTCTCCCTATTCTTTGCCAACAGCCAACACAGGTTTCCTCCAGGCTATGAGCTCTACCATGGCAGGAGCCTGGCTCAGAGCACAAGCTCAATAAATAGCTGCTGATTGACTGATGGAGTAGTTATTTTTAAAGGAGTTATATAAACTCTCTTCCCTGACCTGTAAATGCCTAACATGTCATTTGCAATGAGGAGTAGAGCAACCACTGGCATCTTAATACACAGACCAAATCCCGGCCATGTCTCTGATTCACAGAGAGACCTAGATGAGGCCAATTAAGCTTTCTGGGCCTCAGTTTCCTCATCTGTGCCAGTGATGTGGCATCACACAATGTAACTGCCAAACAGAGGAGACCAGGGGAGACATCTGCAATACTCAGTAGGATATTATATTAGTACCTGTGAGTTATGCACATGTGAAAGAGCCAGGAAGGGTGGAAGAATGATGCCAAATTTCATTAAGTTCCTACCTAGAAAAGAAGACATATACAAAATTGAGAGAAAAGGAAAAGGAAAACAAAGGAAGATGCAATATCGACCACCTAATTGGCAGTTGCTGGCTTTCTGGATGCACGTAATGTGGATATATGGATAGTGAGTAGACTTCACGACTACCCATTCTGAGTTGTGAAGGCATTGACATTATAGCAATCATAAATAAGATTTAGTGCATCCCAAAAGGAGCATGGATCTGAATCCAGGTAGAATCCTGGCAAAACCTCAACATCAATAACCTCAGCTAACGGGGTGTCATTGCTTTCCAAGGGACACACCTCGTTCAATGCCAGGAAAGTTTGAACTCAAGTAGGGAAACAAAATTTAAGGAAATCAAAATTATATCTTAATAGTTTTGCATTAGCAAATCTTTAAAAACCTAATATCCTATATATTTGCAAAGTTAAGGAATTTTTATCTTTGGAGTGAGTGCTTTCTACTCTAATTTAAAATGTATGATTACATAATTGATTTAAGATGGGATTTTTACATTGTGAAAAATGTAGCATTTTACATAGTTAAGTGTTGGAATATTTAAGAAGAACTATACTTATATTACTAGTTAATTTCATAGATTTTTGAGAATTATTTGGCTATGTTTGGAAGGTTTTGTTTGTTAAGTGAGGAAATGGAAATACTTAAGAAGGAAAACAAATATATCTCATTTACAAATGCAATTTTAAATACTCAAAAGCATTGAACGAATGAGGTTTTAAAAAGGGGCAAAATAGAATTCAAGAGTCCCTTAATGTGATTGCTAAAATAAGAATAACAAGATTTGTAAAAATGACTTAGAATAATAAAATGTGTAAGCCCATCTTAAAAGCCCATAGAAAGATTCCTGTCACATGCTAGAACATGGATGAACTTGGAGGACATTATGGTAACTGAAATAAACCAGTCACCAAAGGACAAAAATTGTGTGATTTCTCTTGCATGAGGTACCTATAGGAGTCAAATTTATGGAAGCAGAAAATGGATGGGTGGTTACTGGGGGGCTGGAGGAGGTAGGAAAGGGGAGTTGTTTAATGGGTACAGATTTTCAGATTTGCAAGATGAAACAGGTCTGGAGGTCTGCTTTACAGTAATGTGCATATACTTAATACTAATGAACTTGTGGCTCCTTAAGGAATCTGCTTGCAATGCAGGAGACACAGGAGACACAGGCTCAATCCCTGGGTCCAGAAGATCCCCTGGAGGAGGGCACGGCAACCCACTCCAGTATTCCTGCCTGGAGAATCCCAGGGACAGAGGAGCCTGGGCTCCTCTATCCTGGGCTACAGTCCATAGCGTCCCAAAGAGTCAGACACAACTGAAGCGACTGAGCACAATGAACTTTAAGATGGTTAAGAAGATAAATGTCATGTTACGTTTTTTGGGGTTTTTTTTTTAATCACAATGAAAACAATGGGGGAAAAACACCTATGGAAGAACTGGAGCTTTGAATGTATAATTTTAGTTTACTGCACATTAATGTTTGAAACTCTACATAACTATTCCCTGCATATAAAAAACACCTTCAAAAGCAGAAAAACCTCACACCAACAGTCTTTATAATGGAGATAATCACGCAAGATAAATTCACCCAGGATTAGAGGAGATAACATTCAGAACACAAGCTAAAAGAGGTTCTTTTTTGAAGGTTGTTACAAATCAAATCAGACGCACAAAAATGAGTCTCTGGGATGAACTGGAGCCACGCGCCCATCCCTCAGCCAGTCACTGTGGTCAGTAGGTCGGCTGGTGTTCAACAATAATTCATTCACATCTCCTTCCATTGGAGCTGGGGTGGGAAGCAGTGGTTTCCCAGAGGAAAATCAGGGAGCTGTTACAGAAGAATGAAGGAAGTTTGCAAGGAAGGCAAATGCAGCTGGTCCCATGACAACGCCCTTCTCCACCCTTTTCATCCTCATCCTTTCTAATCCGGGGTTCATCAGAGCTCCTAGAGCACCTCCCTTGAACCTTTTCAGTAATTCCTGTTTTTCTTCCAGACTGGAACCCTCTCCAGCTTCACAGACAGGAAAAAGGAAGTGGAGCAAACACCTACAAAACACCTTCAGAACTGGCAGTCCCAAGCCTCAGCTAGCAGCCTATAAATTTACCACCTTCACTATCGAGGCAAGGATATTTTGAGCATATGTGACCTTCTAAGGCCAACTGAGCAAATATTTCCATATCCATAAATTTTTCTTTATAAATGTATATTTATTGCCTATTTGAACATTTGGGCAAATAAAAGATTGCAGCCCAGAGGAAGGAAATACCTTTTATCCTGCAGATTAGAGGAGGGAGAAGTAGCCAGGCAATCCTAGCAGTAATCAGGAGAGTTAGGACTGAGTGGCTAACACTTGCAATGTGCAAGGGATTATTCTAATTACCTTACATGTAGTAATCTACTTAACCCTCATGACCACTCTTTGAATTTTATTATTCCTGTTTTACAGATAAGAAGACCTAGTCTCAGAGTGCTTAAGGGATGTGATCAGTTACATAGCTTGCAGGTGTTAAAACAAACTGGCTCCGGGATCCACACACACTCTCACCTACTGGGCTAGACAACTTCAATGACCCCCTGTTTGATGCTGAAAGTACAACTTAGAGAGAGATTAAGTGACTTGACCAGGCTACACAGCTGACAAAAAAAGTTGAGACTTCAGCCCTGGATCCCTCATGCTAAGCTCTTGGCAACAATGCAAACCCAGAAGTGCTGGGTCTTCAGGGAGGACCAACTATAATGATGGCTTCTTATTGCTCATTCTTGATTTGCACGTGACTCTTCTCCACTCATGAACCCCTGTTTTGCCACTAGGTTCAGTTGTGGTTGATTTTCAGAACCCACAGGGACAAAAAACCATATTCCTATTTGTTCCAATTGTTCTTGGGGCTTCCCAGGTATAGTGGTAAAGAACCCGCCTGCCAATGCAGGAAATGCAAGAGATGTGGGTTCAATTCCTGGATCCGGAAGATCCCCTGGGAAATGGCAACCCACTCCAGTATTCTTGCCTGGGGCTACAATCCATGGGGTCATGAAGAGTCAGACACAGATGAGCACGCACACACAACACAGTGGTTTTTAGTAATGGCAACTCTTAGAATCACCTGGGATTCTTTATAATCTGTTGATGCCAAGGCTCCACCTTAGACCAATAGACCAGAATATCTTAGGTGGGGGATAAGGGCACCAGTATTTCATAAGAACTATCCAGGTAAATTTAATGTGCAGTCAGGACAGAGAACTACTGATTTAACCAACCCCAAACACAGAGGGGACACAGAGGATGCTGAAAAACATCTTTACTTTTTCTATTAGATTGCCTTTCTCCCAGGCAAACTCTGCCCTGAATGGATGCCTTGGAGTCTCTCACTCCTAATTTGGGACTTCCCTGGTGGCAAGTGGAATAGGAATCCACCTGTCACTGCAGAGGGGGACACAGGTTCGATCGCTGGTCTGGGAAGATTCCACATGCCATGAAGCAACTAAGCCCCATGCCACGGCTACGGAAGCCTGTGTGTCTAGAGCCTGGGCTCCCCAGCAAGAGAAGCCACTGCAATGAGAAGCCCACACACAGCAGTGAAGACGCAGCACAACCAAAAATAAATAAACAAAATTATTTTTTAAAGTAGAAGAGATTCCTACTCCTAGCCTGTATCTTTGGTTTCTGCTCTACCCCACCCCTCCTCATCACTTCTCCCCAGAGCTCCTGGCTCCATCCTTGGAGTGGATCCTCACAGAAGATGAATTCATCTTTTAGACTCTTTGGTGTGAAGCCGCTGTGAGACAGAAAAGTCTTTCTCTTGCTAGTCTTGACAGATGAGGATGGGCAGGGATGAGGAGGGTAAAAGAGGCAGAAACGACCATCCTGCTACAATTACAGTTGAGAAGTGCTGTGACAGGAAGGTGGATAACATCGTGAGCAGGACAGCAAGACCACTTGGGGGTAGATCTCTTCTTGGTTCATATTTCTACCTTTAAACCAGACCGTGATACTGAGTCACGCATCACAACTTGGGGGACACTATCAAAGTCACTGAAAACTTTACCAGCTCCTCTCCTCTGCCCCATCTGTTCACATGTTCTTCACCACATGTCGATGCTGGTTCTTCCCCAGACATGGAGACGTTCCCATACTCTCTACAAAAAGCTATCATCTGGGCAGAAAGTTTTAGAACACAGTCATCTTTAAGAAGGGACTTCCCTAGTGGCTTAGACAGTAAAGCATCTGCCTACAATGCGGGAGACCTGGGTTTGATCCCTGGGTTGGGAAGATCCCCTGGAGAAGGAAATGGCAACCCACTCCAGTACTCTTGCCTGGAAAATTCCATGGATGGAGGAGCCTGGTGGGTCACAGTCCATGGGGTCACAAAGAGTCGGACATGACTGAGCGACTTCACATCTTTAAGATAGAGTAGGTAAGAATGACACCACAAAGGTGGGACCTTTTGGGAGAGATGTAGAAAATAACTCAGTGTGCATTTTCTAAGCTTTTACTTGGGGTCAGGAACTATGATGGAAGGAAGACTCTGGATATGTGCCCCTGAATATATCCTACAGAGCAGGGATTCTCAAATACTATCTTGGGGGCTGCCAGTTATCCCTAAGAGTCTTCCAGACAGACTAGTCCTCTGAAGTTGCAAGAATGGTGAAATGAGAGTACCTGCACTTCTGTTTCTGAAATGGCTAATAACACGGCACTTCAAGGGAATCAGTGTCTTTCTTCCCATTTGTCCTCCTAAACTCCTTTAGCAGCCACTGGAAATTTGGATAAAGTAGACAGATGGGACATATACTCTCCTGTCAAATAAAGTAGTGTGAACCCTGAAGAAGTTGGAGAGACCTTTATGCATTATATCTTCAGGGCAGGGCCTTCACAGGTCCTCAGGAAAACTACAGTGCTTTTTGCCACATTAACAACCTCTCACTTCCAATCCCTCAAGAGGGGGAGCTGGAGAAGATGCAGGAGGGACCTTGGACAATTTGAGGAAGTGAGGAGGTTAAATAAGAAACATTCATACTGTGATTGTTTGTAGAGAGGGTTCTAAGCATCACAACAACTCTCTGAGGCCATTATACCCATTTTACAGATCACAAAGGCAGTCTCAGTGACCTTAATGACCATGACGAAGTAGCTTACATGCAACTTGCCCTCTGATAAAAACAGCTAAAAGTCTAAAAAATATATGAAATGGCTATTTTCAGACTTTAGATAACAGTGAGCAAGACCATCCCTTGATCGCAGGACCAAGGAAGGAAACAACCATCCTGCTTTTCTGCCTGGAGGTATTTTCCAGACCACAGTTGAAAACCCAAGCAGAGAACAACTTTGCTGAATTGAGGAAACTGAGATTGGAGCTGGAGTAGGCCGAGGTGGCTGGAATTTGGACAGAGTACCAAAGAGAAAAGAGGTAGGTATACAGAGAGAGAACTCCAGATAGCTGCCTGACGGTTCTCCTTGAGACTTGATCACAAAGGCAGGGAGATGTCAAATGAACACAAGGGACATTCAGTAAAGACCCGGAAGGGTAATAACCTAACAATACAGCTAGTAGAGTAAAGGCTATTTTAGATCCATCTTCACAAAGCTTAAAAACAAGTCTAGAAAACATCAAGCTGATCCACAAGTAACTCAACAATCTATCAAAACAAACTTATCTTCTCTTTAAAGGAAGACAGTAAAATCCAGATATTTAATAACATAATATCCAAAATGTCCAGCACCCATTCAGAAATTACTGGGCATGTAAAGAAATACATGTGATCTATAACCAAGAGAAAGAAAAAAGTCAATAGAAACAGATACAGAAATGAAGAGGTGATGAGCTTTAAAAGACTTTAAAATAGCTCTTATAAATATCTCAAATATTTAAAAAGAAAACATGAATAATGGGAAGAGAAATGGAAGATGTGAAAACAAGCTAAATGGAACCTCTAAAACTAAACAATATATTTGAAATTTTAAAAACCCATTGGGTGGCCCATTTAGCAGATTAGATCTTTCAGAAGAACAAAAATTATAAAATATCAATTTCTATTAAATAATGAAATACTTAAGGATATAAGGGGACTTCCCTGGTGGTCAGCGGTTAAGAATCCACCTTCCAATGTAGGGCACATGAGCTCGATCTCTGGTCTGGGAACTAAGATCCCACAAGCCACGGGGCCACTAAGCCCATGTTCCACAACTACTGAGCCTGCACACCACACCTGGAGAGCCCACACACCCTGGAGCCTGCA